>NW_026000225.1:828691-854223 GCF_001458135.2 Marmota marmota marmota | reverse complement strand
ATGAGGGGAGAAAGGTAGACTCATACACTGCTGGTCGGACTGCAAATTGATTTAGCCAATATGAAAAGCAGTATGGAGATTCCTTGGAAATCTGGGAATGGAACCACCATTTGACCCAGCTATCCCTCTCCTTGGTCTATACCCAAAGGACTTTAAAAAAAGCACACTACAGGGACACAGCCCCATCAATGTTTATATCAATTCACAATAGCTAAACTGTGGAACCAACCTAGATGCCCTTTGTTAGATGAATGGATTAAAAAATGTGGCATTTATACAAAATGAAATATTACTCAGCAATAAAAAAGAATAAAATCATCACATTTGCAGGTAAATGGATGGAGATGGAGGAGATAATGTTAAGTGGAGTTAGCCAATTCCAAAAAAACCAAATGCTGAATGTTTTGTCAATGACTTCTAAATTTTCCAGTTTATTGAAATATAACTTTATAAAATAGTTTATAATAATTGTCTGGATTTCAGAGATGTCTGATGAGATATCTCTTTTTCATATCTAATTTCATTGACTTGATCTTCTTTCTTTTGATTAGTTTGTCTAAGAGTTTATTAATTTTTTTATCTTTTCAATGAACCGATATTTTGTTTCTTTGATTCTTTGTAATTTTTTATTCTTGATTTCATTAATTTTGGCTCTCATGTTAATTATTTCCTGACTTATACTGATTTTGGAATTAGTTTGTCCTTTCTTTTCTAGGGTCTTGATATGTAACATTAGATTATTTACTTGGGACATTTTTGTTTGTTTTTATGTAGGCATCTAGTGATATAATCTCTTTCTCTTAGAACTGCTTTCATATTTTCCTAGAGATTCTAATATGTTTTATCTATTTTTATTTGTTTATAAAAATATGTTATTTCTTCCTGATTTATTCTATGACCCATTATTCATTCAATAGTCTGTTATTCAATATCCCCTTGTTAAAATGGTGTGCTCTTCTCTTGTTATTGATTTATAATTTCATTTCATATGATCTAATAGGATATAAAAAGTTAACTCTATTTTTTGCATTTAACTATTTCTTGCATTCTGTTCTAAAATAGGGTCTCTTTTAGAGAAAGTTTCATGTGTAGCCAAGAAGGAATTGAATTTAGTTGTTGGTGAATGAAGTACTCCATATGTGTGTTAGTTCCATAATATTTTTAGTTCTGATAGGTCTTTACTTAGTTTACATCTGGATGATCTATATATTGTTGAGGGAGGTATGTTGAAATTATATAGTATTATTGTATTGAAGTTTATTTTGAGTCTTTCGATTAAATAGGGTGCATTTTATGTATGGATGTTATTTTAGTCAGCTTTTTGCTGCTCTGACTAAAAGGCCAACCAGAACAATTTTAGAGGAGAAAAAGTTAATTTGAGGGCTCACAGTTGCAGATGTCTCAGCCTATAGACAGCTGCTCCATTCCTCAGGTCTCAAGGTGAGGAAGAACATCATGGCTGAAAAGAGTGGCAGAGTGAAGTAGCTCACATGATAATTAGAATGCAGAGAGACTCCACTCTCCAGGTACAAAATATATATCCAGAGGCATGCTGCCAATGACCGACCTCCTCCAGCCATACCCTACCCACCTTCAGTTACCACCCAGTTAATCCTGTCAGGGGATTAACCATTGATTGGGTTAAGGCTTTCAAAACACAATCATTTCTCCTCTAAACCTTCTTATATTCTGTCACACATGAGATTTGGGGGTTGTATCACATCCAAACCATAACATATGGGCACCAACATTTGCTGCATAAATATAACAATCCTTATATCTTATTATTAGATGATTCTCTTTATCCTGTAAAAAGTGACATTCTTTTCTGATTAATTTGGACTGGAAGTCTGCTTTGTCATATATGAGAGCAGCTACTCCTGCTAGCTTTTGTTCTCCACTTGCATATCTTTTTTCCATCCTTTTACTTAGTGCCTGTGGATATCTTTGCATGTAGGGAGAGTCTCTTATAAACAACATATAGTGGCATCTTTTAAAATTAATTCAACCTATGTCTTTAAATTGGAGAATTTAGGCCATTTACATTCAGAGTCATTATAGAAAGACAATTTTTATATACTGCCATTTTGATTTATTTTAATGTGTAATTCAGATTTGATTTTTCTTTAATTGACAATGATTATAATTGGATTAATTCATGTGCCAGCTCTGATTTATTTTTCACTTCTTCTAAATGTAGTATTTCATTAAGTATGTTTTATAGTGCTTACTAAGTAGATATGAATTCCTTTAGTTTCTTCTTATTATGTAAAGTTATCATTTTTATCTTCAATTCTGAAGGATAAATTGTCTGGATATAGTTACCTTGGTTGGCAAGCATTATCTTTTAAGACTTGGTATATATTATCCTAAGCACTCCTACCATTTGGGGTCTGGGCGGAAAGATAACAGAAAGTCTAATTGACTTCTAAATGTGACCTACTGTTTTTTTTTTCTAATGGCTTTAAAAACTATGTCCTTGTTCTGTGTATTAGTCATTTTACTTTTAATGTGTCTTAGAGGGGATCTTTTAAATTATTGTCTTTTTGGAGTTCTAAATCTTGTATTTGGATTTTCATTTCATTCCTATGCTTTAATTTTTTTTGAAATCATTTTATTGAAGATATTCTTCATTCATTTAGTTTTAGTTTCAGTGCCTTATTCTATGCCAATGATTCATATATGTGGTCTCTTAATATTCTACAATTTTGAATATTCAAGTCATGGTCTTTTATTTATTTTGGACTATTATTTTTGGCTTTGAGACCTGAAAAAAATCTGTCTTCAATGTCTTCTTAACTTTTGGTGATACTTCCAACTGAATCTTTTATTTGATTTATTGAATCTATTTTTTGGGATATCTGTTTGGTTCTTTTTTAGAATCTTTAGCTCCTTATTGAAATGTTCTTTTACTTCTTGCATTTTCTCTCTTAGTTCATTCAATAAATCTTTTAAATAATTGAACATTTCAACTATCATCTTTCTGTATTCTTTAACTAACATTTTCTTCACCGTGGTGCCAGTGGGATCAGTGGTTGAAGTGTTGTGGGCTCTATGAGCTGGCTTGTTTCCTTGGTTTTCATAGTGTTTGCATTTCTGCCCATCTGCCAAATGATAATGTCTTCTACTTTTAGGGTGAAAATCTAAGTATTGATACTTCCACTCAGTGTGTACCCACTGCTATGCCCACTATGTAGCCCTATTTTGAGAGAAGATAGTAAATCATACTATCTGCAATCACTTCAGAGAAAACTCATGCAACAATAAAACTTAGGGGGGAATTTATTGGAAATATTTTCCAAAATTACCCTAAGGCACATATAAAATTATAGTAATGTTCTTGAGTAGGTTGAGGAAGTAATTATTAAAAATATAAAATTATTATTAAACTACATGGAGGTTAAAAAGGGAAAAGAGAAAATATGGGACAAAAACAACAACAACAAAAAGAAACGAGAAAAAATCATACAAGCTAAGATAAGATAAAAGAAAAAAAAAATGGAGAAACTCAAGGAACCAACAGTTATAGAAGAGCAAAAAGGAAAACTAAGAGGAACAAGTATAAATCGAAGCTAGGAAAACAAAAATAGAATGATTGTAGTTAATGCTTTAAAACATTAGAATAAATACTATCAATTGAGTTGAAGACTTCAATATTAAATAATGAGGGAGTATTTATCAATTCAATTAAAAATAATATCTGTAAGATCAAAACTTAAGTTACAGCCATTTATGATATTCCACAATGAGCTATTTGAGTTAGGGAGACTTCTTATTGAGTCTTCCTTATTTGGATTTTATCAGGATTTGAGATCTTTAGACAATTCCTACCAGTCCTTAGTTTTACCTTTAAGTTTCCCTGAGTATGGAGGTAGTGATCACACCGTCTTACCTTTTATACAATTCTAGGATACCCATTCCCAGGTATCTGCTAGTTTTCTGGTGGATTAGAGGAGACTTGAAGTCAGGTTACTCCCTGTTAGGGGGTTTGTACTTGTGTGTCTTCCTGAAGAATAAGTTTGTGTATCCAGCATTGTCAAATTACTGTGATCTCTCCTTTGTATATTTCAGAATGTGTATATGTGTATATATACCCTGTGTGTATTCTAGAACGGTGTGACAGTCTGTGATCTGGTTGAAGTGGTGCTTGGTGGCCTATGGGAGGTATAGGGCTGCTGTCCCTTCTGTAATTAACAGGTTCCAGGTTGGTGTGTTTGTATCTGTGCTCACTGGGTAGTGGTTGGTGTCTGTGGGATACTTCTCTGTGAGCACTTTTGTTGGGTATACTGTGTTGCATATGTGTGAGATTATCCTGTGGCTGCTTGGCATTATCCTCAGGAAATTTCTTCTATTGGTCTGTATGCCTGAATGAGAACTGAGATAACTGGCAACTCTGGGACTCACAGCTGTGGATCATCCAAGAAATGATGGGGTACAGGGCTCTGGTCCTGATTTCTATGATTTTTTTTTAATCAGCCAGTGATAGTCAACCTAGAGGCCAAAGTCTGTGTGTTTGGAGGGTCCTTCATCTTCTGGCTATTTTTGTTGGTTGCAGAGACATAGGTCTTTCACTGGCTGCTGTGGTACCTGAATACCTGTTCCCCTCTGTCAAGGCTTGTTTGTGGAAGTGTAAGAGCTTGGAATTGCCTGCAACTGGGGGACCTGTAAATGAAGATTATCTGTGGGCAGTCCATGGGACATAAACCTCCACTATAGCTGCTGCAGATTACCAGGGTTTACCTATAAACTCATGAGTAAGGTAAGAAGTCAGTTGGTTTGTCTTCACCTGAACTCCTCCAGAGACTATGGGGAGTCTCTGGGTTGGGGCTAGCACTACTTGGGCATGATTTGCTTCAGGTGAGCTCACCCTACTCCCCTTGTTCAAGGTGATGAGAAAGGATTATTGTAACCTTCTGTTAGCAGTCATTCCTATAAGTTCCTTCTAGATGTATTATTGAGACAACCCATTTCAGAGGCTTTCCCTATGGTTTTATTTGTTACTATCTGTAGATGGGAAGAAGCTGTATTGATTTAATTTTTCTAGGGAGGCAGGCCAACTGTGAATTCTATAAAATGTCTTCCCTGCCTGGCATGGCTTTCTGCCAACAAATTTGGACTGAATTGTGTGATCTTCTTCACTGTCTCTGTTGTTCCTGTCAAGTTTTAATTTGGTTTGCCTTTCCAAATGTTGTTAAGGAAGTAAACTTGTGGGCTTTTCTCTTTCTCTCTCTTTATTATCTCTTACCCCAATCTTGCTTATGGTTTGGGGTCAAGGAAATATTTTATTATTTTCAGCTCTTGTAACCAAATTTTAGATCCCTCCAAGTCTCAAGCTGTCTGATATTGAATTTTAGGCTGCTTACTCTGTCACCCATCTCTCTGGTCAGCTGTTCTTTCACTTCTTCATTTCTTGGCTATAGAGGAGAGGAGTGGACAGTTGCTGCCTAGTTCCATTCTTCCATCTTCAATATCTCCATCTCCAATTTTTAATAGTGATTTGATTTGTTATTCAGTTCAGTTCCATAATTACCGGTGATCACTATGCCTAGGTCAGTGTGATAAGTGCCTTGCCCTTGATAAGCATCACTGTGGGAAAGAACCTTGCAGATGTACTAATTTTCGTTGTTCTTGGAGACATGTAAAGAACTTTGGGATTACAGATTTACAAAGTGTGATGCTCTTCGATGCATCATTTAACATCATAGTATGTCTCAATTATAAGTACATTAATTAGGCTCCTTATAATTCATGCTGCCACAGAGAGGATCATCAATGCCCAAATCGATCCTTTTAAAAGATTAATGACAGTCAGGTATGGTGGAACATGCCTGTAATCCCAGGAACTCAGGAGGCTGAGGTAGGAGGACCACAAGTTCAATGCTAACCTCAGAAACTTAGTGAGACCCTGGCACTTCTGGCTTGGGTGGTATCCAGGGTCCTCCCTAGGAATTCTCCCAGCGTCTGCAGCTGATAGAAACAGAAGCTGTGGCACCCTGATATTATCACAAAAACTTGGAATACAACCTCCAATTCAATCCCCAGCACTTCTATCCTGCCCCCACCCTGCTCCCCTCCCACTCTTCAACCATTTATAGTTTACTTTTTTTTTTAGTTAGTATCTTATGGATACATCCAATGCCTGGACCCACTCTGCTACATCTATGCATGCACATACAAATGTTTTGTTAGATTCATTCCATTGCTTTTCCCTTTTCCCTTCTTTTCTTCCTTCTTCTCAATCCCCTTCATCTAATCTACCAATCTTTTCTCTTTTGATGAAATTACCTTTCCCTATTTTCCCTTTTTCTCTCTGTTTCTTTGTTATTTTTTATCCTCCCTCCATTTTGGATTAGCTTCTGCATATCAGGGAAAATAGTCAACATTTGACTTTTGGGGACTAGCTTATTTTACTTTACAGGATAGTCTCAGTTCCATCCATTTATCAGCAAATGCCATAATAGCATTTTTATTTATGGTTGAGTAATACTCCATTTTCAATATATACACATTATGTATACACACTTTCTTTATCCATTCATCTATTGAAGGACACCATGTAGGTTCCATAGTTTTATAGATATTGTGAATTGTGTTGCTGTAAACATTGATGTGGCTGCATTGCTGTAGTATGCTGATTTTAAAACTTTGGATATATACAGAGTAGTGGAATAGCTGGGTCATACATTTGTCCCATTCCTAGTTTCTTTGAGGAATCTTTATACTGCTTTCCAGAGTGATTGCAATAATTTGCATACCCACCAACTATATATGAGAGTACTCCCCCCCCCACACGTCCTCCCCAGGATTTATTGTTATTTCTATTCTTGATAATTGCCATTCTGACTGGAGTAAGATGAAATCTCAATGCAGATTTCATTTGTGTTTTAGTTGGCTATTTTGCTGCTGCAACTAAAATATCTGACCAGAATGTTTTAGGGGAGGAAAAGTTTGTTTGAGCGCTCACAGTTTCAAAAGTCTTAGTCCATAGAAAGATGGCTCTATTCCTCAGGGTTTGAGGTGAGGCAGAACATCATGGTGGAAGAGTGTGGTAGAGGGAGCCCCTTACATGGAGATCGGGAAGTAGAGAGAAAGACTCCATTCACCAGATACAAATATATATACCCCAAGCCATGGTCCAATTCCCACCTCCTCCAGCCACGTCCAACTACTTCAGTTACCACTCAATTAATCCCTGTCAGGGGATTAATTCACTGATTGGGTTCAGACTCTCACAACCCAGTAATTTTTCCTCTGAACCTTCTTGCATTGTTTCACAAAGGAGCTTTTGAAGGACATCTCACATCCAAACCATAACAATTTGCATTTCCCTAATTGCTAGAGATGATCATTTTTTCATATATTTGTTGACCATTTGTATTTCTTCTTTTGAGAAGTATATAATTGGGTTATTTGTTTTTTGTTTTGTTTTATTATTATTTTTTTGGTGATAAGTTTTTTGTTTTTTTTGAGTTCTTTGTATATTCTGGATATTAATGCCCTGAGGAGCAGGTGGCAAAGATCTTCTTCCATTCTCTAAGCTCTCTATTTACACTTATTTGTTTCTGTAGCTAGGTAGAAACTGTTAAGTTTGATGCCATCCTGCTTGTGATTTTTTTTTTTTTACTGGATTTCTTGTGCTTTAATAGTCTTGTTAAAGAATCAGTTCCTCTGCTGACATGTTGGACAGTTGGGCCTATACTTTCCTCTAACAGCTGTATGGTTTCTGGAATACTTCCTAGGTCTTTAATCCATTTTGAGTTGTATTTTGTGCAGGGTGAGAGATAGGGGTTAGATTTTATTCTTCTACATATGGATTTCCAATTTGCCAGCACCATTTGTTTAAAAAGCTGTCTTTTCTTCAACGTAGGTTTTTGGCACCTTTGTCCAGTATCAGATAACTATATTTATGTGGCTTTGTCTCTATAAATTCTAGTCTATTCCATAGTTCCTTATGCCAGTTTCAGTGCAAGTACTATGCTGTTTCTGTTACTATAGCTCTGTAATATAATTTGAGGTGCATCACTGAGATGCCACTTGCTTCACTTTTCTTGTTAAGGATAGCTTTAGCTATATTGGGTTTCTTATTTTTCCAAATGAATTCCAGAGCTTCATTTTTTAGTTTTTTTGTTCTTAGTTCATTAGAATTTTGATGGGGGTTGTGTTGAATCTGTATAGCACTTTTGGTAGTATGGCCATTTTACCAATATTAATTCTGCCTCTTCAAGAACATGGGAGGTCTTTCTATCTTCTAAAGTGTTCTTTGATTTCTTTCTTTAGTGTTCTACAGTTTTCATTGAAGAGGTCCTCCACCTTTTTGTTAGATTGAGTCCCATTTTTTGAGGCTATTGCAGATGTGATAATTTTCCTAATTTCTTTATGCATAGTTTACTTTAGTTATTTGAATACAATCAGAAATTATTTGAAGTTTTTGATGTGCAAAGATTTTACTTTGATGTCTTTTGAACCCTCTTTATTTTCTCCCTTGGTATGGATTGAACTTCCCTGTATTTGTGTTTGCTTATTTGTTTTTATTTTTGTTTCATTATGGTTTGTTTTGTGTGTTTGTTTTTTGCATCTTGGGTGAATTTTGCTGTTGAAACATGGATATTTTTGGTAATATATTGTAGCAATGCTAGATGCTGATCCCCCTCCTGGGATTGTTTTTTTCTAGTGTTTGCCTATTTATTTGCCCAGTGTGTTGGCTAGACTTTTTTTTAGTAACATCTGTTTGTAAATGTGCAGCCACTACTGTCACTGCTCAAAGGCACAGACTTAAAAATGTGCCGTCAGTCTGGGATGACAGTGGTATTTGCAGGGCTCTTTTGACTGTTTCTTTCTCTGATCTTCTTTTTTAAGCTATCTGCTTCTCCTGGAATTACCTAGCTTTTAGGGTCTTTTAAGTGTTTTTAGTTGTTTATTTTCTCACCTCTCTCTGGTAGATCATTGCCACATGGTTTGACTAGTTGCTCTACTGAGTTATTAGATTTCTTTTAATTGATTATTCCTAAAATTTTCATTGTTTTTTAAAATACCCTTAGACCTAAAGTTTTCTACACACTATTTCAAATAGGTCCTTTGAAAGCAGTTTATGAATCATCTCTTCTTACGGACTCTGCACTTTCTCCTCTGTTCTCATGGAAAGAACTGTGAACCACTGCTCCAGAGAGGGGGACAGAATAGTGATCTGCTTCTCTGTCTGACAATCTTTCTTATTAGCTGGGAAAGGATGTTAGTCTCTGGTCTTCTCAGGTTGTCATCCCTACAAATGAGTTGAGGCAAATGCAATGAGGACCTCTATATTCATAGGATATTATGCCTGGTATAGAGCTTCAGTCCTATGAGTGCATTGAGGAAGGGTGTGCTTTATGTCTCAGTCACATTGCCAGAAATTTAGCTTCTGCAGCTGGAAGCCATGAGGGATAAAGCTGGTAGCTTACCTTTCCTTGTATCCTGTCATTGGGTGCTGATGGGAGAGGGTGACCTGTGAGTGTGTGTGTGTGTGTATGTATGTGTGTGTGAGAGAGAGAGAGAAAGAGAGAGAGAGAGACATTCCATCAGAATGGAGTTTCCATCATGCTGAATTAGGTGATTGATGCAGGAGAGAGAGGGTTGTAGCCAAAG
Source organism: Marmota marmota marmota (assembly GCF_001458135.2). Classification (NCBI taxonomy): domain Eukaryota; kingdom Metazoa; phylum Chordata; class Mammalia; order Rodentia; family Sciuridae; genus Marmota; species Marmota marmota. Next base: position 844,602 of record NW_026000225.1, on the reverse strand, counting down.
TACCTAACCCTCTTCTTGAGATTTAGTAAATTTTCTTCAATGAACATCTCTTAATGTGCTATTTGCTTTTAAGACAATTTCTAGAGGTATTAGATAATTGTTTTTAAAATATTTTTAGCAGTTATAATTGTTTTCCTAGAAACAAGTTTCACAAAACTCCTCACTCCACCCTTTTGAAACTAATTGTCCCTCTCAGATTTGTTTACATAAAGTTAAAGCCAATTGTAGGAATCAAGAAGAAAAAAATAACCTTATTTTAAAAAAAGATTAGATTTAAACTTGCCAGACTCAGCTAGGGTTTTACACCTTCAATGAATTCTATTGAAAAGTTCTTAACTTTTCAAAATTCTTTGACTAAGTAGCCTTAGGATATTTCACAAACTTTCCCCCCTTTTCTTTTAGCATTGTGCACACTGCATTTAAATTTTTTTTGCCTCCAGTTCAAAACCCTTATTTTAAGATAATCTTAGCTTCCCTCTTCATTTACATGATAGCTTGGGGCCATTCTCAAGTTTTAAACCAGAAATTTAAAATGTATTTCTTGAGGTCAGTTCATCAAAATTTATGGAGTTTCCACCCTGGGACATATATCAACTTTGTTCTGGGCGCAGTGAGAGACTAGTAAAGATGATATGATCTGTAGTCTTGAAGAGCCATTAAATTGGGATTTAGATAGCTAAGAACACACAATTATATTTTTGCACCTTGTAGGTGTGTGATTAATATTGAGATTCTTTCAGGGTAGTTGTATCTCCATCAGAGTCATTAAAGCCGTAGAAGTTGGTGGCATTTACAATTGCATCATGTGAGTTACACTGGACCCCTCAATAAATTCCCATACAGCCTGTCTTTTACTGCCTAATTTCTCAGGACATCACAGCCCTTCTGTTATGTTATTTATACTTTCTTGGTCTCTTTTCTACAGTGATGTCATACCATATTTCATTGCACTACCATTGGTTCTCCTCTTACATTAGTCTTTGATTTTTCTATATGTGAGATGAAAACCATTTCCCAGGAAAGCAGAAATGAAATCTAGGACAGTGTATTCAAAATACCATCATGAAACTAACATACACAGTAGAAATCTGTATGCCTACTTGAACCCTCAGGTTAGTTCTTGAATTGTTAAAATCTCTGATTCTTTTCTTGGCCATCTTCTTGACACTCCTGAAAAATTTCTGGTTTGCAACTAGACCTCCTTGCAGGACTTGTCTCTTCTTTTAACTTTTATATAATGCAGATTATTAACTCCATAACCCAGTCCTCCCCTCTATTCATTCCATTGGAAGGTCCCTGTTTGTGGTAGGTTCTGGGTCTTCTCTATTACTGAAATAATTTCCTTGACTTTAAGGGAATTTTGAAGTCTCATGAAAGGGAAAAATATGAAAACAAACAAATGTAATAATTTAGTGTTACACTTAAATTTTTTTAAAAAATATGTAGAATGCCCAGAGGACTCAAAGACTGATTCTCATCTCTGCAAGGCAGTAAAAAAAAGTCAGAAGAAACTTTATGATAAAGAAGTGATAATTAATCTAAGCTATGCATATACATTATTGTGAGATTGGATTAGACAAGAATTGAAGAGGAAAGGCATGCTGGGTACAGTGAAGATCCACACAAACAGACTCAGTTTTCATTGTTGGTCTTTTACCTTCCTTTGTGAAGAGTCAAAAAAGAAGCTATATTTTCTTTCAATTATTATGTTCTCCCATATTTTCTGTCTGCCCTCTTCAATTCTCCTGGTGCCAACCTCTTTGATAACAATGAGTAGAATAACATGCAGCTAGCACAGCATCTAGCACACTTACTAGGCCCTTAAAAATAAGTTGAATGCATGAATGATAAATCCATAGATCATTATCCAGTTTAAGAGCAGTTTTTTACTCTGGAAACTAGTGCCGAGTATCCTTGGTATAATGACACCAGCCACTGTGTCTGGGCTTCTAGCATTTCTTTTAAAAATTCTTATGTTAAAACCCTAGAGAGAAAGGCCAGGCTTGACTGAAACTTTCACTGGAAGCAACAAAAGAGATGTACAGATTCTTAAGAGTTAAATTATGAACTAAAATTTGGCCTATGATTTTATTGTGCTTAATTCTTATTTTATTTAATTGATTTTATTTTTTTTGAAATACATGACAGTGGAATGCATTACAATTCTTATTATACATATAGAGCACAATGTTTCTTATCTTTGTATATAAAGTATGTTCACACCAATTCATGTCTTTATATATGTACTTTTTTTGTATTATATAAAGTAGGTTGACACCCAATTCGTGTTTTCATACATGAACTTTGGATAATGATGTCCATCATATTGTGCTTAATTTTAAAAAATTACATTCTTCGATCTATATCATTCATAAGTAGGCGAACATAGAATAGTTCAAGTATCCCCATTCACCTCGACAATCTTTCTATTTTAAAAAAATAGAGGATATTACTTACTCCTACTTTAACAAACAGTGAAAAAGTACCAGATTTGGTCCTTCATTTCCTCTCAACTATCAACTTCTATTTAATGAGTTAGAATCTTCCAGTCATTCTGTGATATGCCTTCCCCTGTTTTATCCCTTTAATAGTATTCTGTGCCATTTCCTAGGCTTGGCGGAAGAGGTGGGTGAGAGACCAGAAATTCTGCAGCTCCGTTCCCCGCTCCCACCCTCTGCTTTACTCTGCCTGGACCATTTGGTCTCCAATAGTGTACCACACGAAGGTGTACAAGCGATTATTCCCTAGGTCAAAACTCAAAGCACCTTTGACTTTAAACCCTCCACCGGGATGTCCCTAGCAGACACAGCCTTAGTGCCTACCAGGAGAGGACCTTTTGGGAAAGCTCTTCCTCTCTTCATGGGATCCACTACTTCTCACTGACCACCTGCTCCTGATCCATCATATTTAGTCCAGTGTTGTTCCCTTTATGCCCAACTCTCAACTGCGGGTCTTCTGGGACACACACACACGGCTGTCCTCCCAGGGACCAAAAGCTAATTATCAGAGATATTGCAGACTAACACCTTAAGGAGGAAGGAGTTAATTTTCTAACTACCACATAATTTGCAAGGCAAGGCTCTCAGGCAGTCTGGGCATCCTATTATTATGCAAAAAAATATATGTGTGTATATATATATACACACACACACACACACACACACATATATAATTCTCTTCCTCCCTGCTGTCCCCACTTTTTTCCTCCTCCCCATCCAATTTTAAATTACATTCTCTAAGCATTCTGGGAATCAGAAAGGGGGCTATTGTGGGGCCTTATACTCATCTCTGGCTCTTCAACAATGAGATGCTTTGCTATTGCGGTTCCATTAAGGAATAGATTAACTCCTTATCTAAGAGTCCACTTTACCCTCAATTTCTAACTAGGCGGGAGGGCAGGCAATGGATTAATCTTCCCCTCACATAAGTATAGGTAATTGATGACCTGGGTGCTCAATGGTCAGGTCACATGGTCTGACAAATGATTTCTTTTTTTCTGAGTCATGATTCACTTTCATTAAGTCTTACAAAAGTATGAAAATCAAACTGGATTTAAGCATTTTATGCAGCATTTAACGAATCACCTTTCTTAAAGAAAAGGAAAAAAAATTACATAAATTCTGTCTAGAAAATTCAGCCAGCATGGTCATCGTGGCTTTCTGATCTGTACTCGAGTTAATTATGAAAAATGTTCAAGTACTTAAAGAAATCTTAAAAAGAAAAATCTTGAACATCTCAGCCATGTATCCTGGTGAGGCTAAAATTGGGCAAAGGCAGAGCTGAATGCCAAATGATAATTTCTGCTAAATAATTCAGGCATGTGAACTCTGATATTTTACTTACTTTAATGAGTATAATGGGTGCAATTAGAGACTGCTTTTCCTCACGGTGCCAGACACAATGTGCTTTCGCCTAATTGTGGGCTCCATCCCCCGCCCTGTTTTTCCAGGTAACTCACACCTGCAAAGTTTTCCTGTAATTCCAGCATCTGGCTTTAGTAGTCACAAAATCAATGTATTTCAAAATCGTAAGTTTTTATCATGGAGAACGAAAGAGGCTTCAGACTAAAAAATAGATTTATTCTATAAGGTAGTCTGTGATCAATCTCATTTGCAGGAAAAAGAGATCGTAGAATGTGGGTTTCTTCTGACATTGTTCTTTTTCTCCTCCCCACACAGGGAAGTGATGCTGATATGGTGGATAAGAATAAGTGCTGCACACTGTGTAACATGTCTTTTACCTCAGCGGTGGTGGCTGACTCCCATTATCAAGGCAAAATCCACGCCAAAAGGTTAAAACTGTTGCTAGGAGAGAAAACACCATTGAAGACTACAGGTATGCATTTGGACAACCATTCTGGGGAGACACTGACGACCAAGCACTGCATCGATGATGTGAATCATGTTCCCTCTTTAGAGGCAGCTGCCAGCTTCAGGGTTCTAATGGTAGATGCCATTCAAAACCCAAAATGATAGGTGGATGGCCCCAACAGACCTTGCTGTCCTAAGACCATTTCAGGTGCTCATTCTACCGACCTTGTTCCTTCAGATTGGTTATTTGGCCACTCACATCTACCAAAAAGCTGTTTATATTCTGCAAGATATATTATATATTATATAAAATTTTGTAGCTATTTTCTTCAGTCTGCAGTCAGCATGGATAATACATGGTGTATAGTGTATAATAATTAGATCCCCTACCAATATCTGTATGAAGAATATAATGCTTATAATAATATAAGAATATAATATATAGAGCACTGTTTTCATAGAGGTGGCTGTGACATTCAGGAATAGGATGGGGTTGTAAAACACGTGAAATCTGGAGACAAGCTCAGCTTGTTTTGGAATACGCTGTGTGGTTTGGCATTTGATGAGCAGCCACTCAGTTGAAACTCCTGATTCTTGCTCTCTGAAAGGTTGGATATTCACCTTGTAACCTACTCCTCATGAAATTTCTTAAAATAGACATCTCAAAGAAACACTTGCTGGAAAATTTTTACCTGTTTTCCATGAAAAAGTAACTATCTCATTTGTTCTCTCTGCCTAAGCAGAGTACTGCTGTTAAATTTAATTCTGGAGGTAGCCATGGAAGAAGAGAGGCTGTATCTTTGTTTATCACATTGATTAGCAAAAGGGAGAGTTATTATTTCTGTAAAAAAAATCTCAAGCAAAAATAGCTCATTGTGAATTTAAATACATCCTCAAGACAACCAAGCACCAGATTGTTTCCCCTGAATTCAAATACCCTTAGAGCTAGTACATATAAATCAGGGGTGATTTATTAGTTGTCATTAGTGTATGCCAAAGAAAAAAGCAGGAACATTTCAAGTACAGCCTTAACTTAATGGTTTAGTCCTAGCTGTCCATGGTGCTGACCTAGTCCTCACTGTTGGCAAAAATCAGGGTCTGATTAGGCAAGAGGGGAATGGGGGCAGGGAGTGGGTATGTAGTATCAACATCTTATAACTTGGGTTGGGGGAAAAAAGACTATTTGTCATGTTCTGGAATCTCTCTTTTTCATCTAGCTCACATCCCCTTTTTCAGTATGTCCTCTCATTTATTCCCCTCTGAAGCTGCTTTGAGCAGAAAGAATCATGGAAAATAGCAACCTCAGATAGAATTGGAGATCCTTGGAAGCAATAGTGGTCCCTAGGCTTGGGTTGGTGTCAACCCAGCTGCTAACAGGGAGTCAAGAAAGCCACTCATTCTGCTAGAGGGCAGTCAGCCATTAGAAACAAGGGCAAACAGAGGCAGACATTGGGAGGTATGGCACAGGTTAAAGCCATGAGGACTAGGAGTGTAGAACCTAAGAATGGAGTTTATGAGTACAGAGAACATGCTTACTGGCATGAAGGAAGTCTGAGAGGTGGTAGCAGGAACTTGGATGCTGTCCTAGGGTCCTGAGAAAAGGAAAAAGTGAAGGCTATAAAGAATATAGCAGAATATCATCACTTAAGAGAAAGGCATTGTGCTGAAAACCAGCTATAGGGAACAAATCAGAAACCTGGGTCCCAGATGTGGCAAGATTGAAATGTGATATCAAGCATAAATTCAGTTATTACAAGTATAGAGCAAGGACTAAGAGGCACCAGAAAAGAATACCCAAATTATGAGCTCCTTGAGCTGCCAAGTATAGCTCATTTAACTCCTTGGATGGAGTAAATATTGCCTTATTTCCTTTTTTTTGTGCAGTCAAACCCAGCAATAGCCACTGAAGGATGTCATACTTCAGTCTTTGGCTGCCCTGTGCACATCTAGGAAATGCTCTGCCTAATCAAGTAGGTTGGTTTGAAATTGCATCTGTAATAGAGACATAGGGTGAAAAATAACATAAAACCCAGCTCAATCAAGATTCCAGTAAGAAGTCAGTCCCTTGCTCAGGATGCTGCTTAAGCTGCTTTTCCATGGATGGCAGGCTCTTGAACTATAGTGATTTCTGGATAGGAATCATTGAAGCACAACTCAGTGTTTCTTCTAACTACTCCATCTGATGAAGTGAGCCACTGGGACCTGTGAATCACTACCTTTACTCCACCTCAAGCTGGTCTAGCACATTGACCATGTGTCAACTGGATGTCCTGCAGGATCAATTGGAATTTGAGTTGCCTCTCCAGATGGGTGCATATTTACTAATATTTCTGAAATGTTTGGCAGGGCCACTGATACACAAACCTGTTTCAGTTCTTCTTGGCTAGTGTTTCAGAGTCTCCAACCTATTTCATGTTTTCCTGGATCCTGTAGTGAAGATGAAAGCACTAGACCTAACATGAGCTCCCAGGGGCAACTGACCTCATGGTGGAGATCCTGCCCCAGACAAGCAGTGAGACTGAGGATGCTGTAGTCTTATTATGTGCAGTAGAAATTAGGGAAGCCACTCTGTGAGAAGGATCTAGGGGAGACTCAGAGGATAGAGGCCAAAACAAGTATGTATTAGTTTTCTGACACTATAACAAATAAGTAAGATAATCAACCTGTAAAGAGAAAAGGTTTATTTTGGCTCACAGTTTTGGAAATTCCAGTCCGTGACCAGGCAGACACAGTGTGTTTAGCCCTTTAGTGGTGGGAGGTGGGAAACAGAACATCATGGCAGCAATAGAGTAGAACTACCCTTCTCATCCTTGGGAAGCAAAAGAGAGGAAGATAAAGGAACTGGAGTCCCACTCTGCCCTTCAAGGGCTCACATCCAGTGGTCCAAAGACTTCTCCCTAAACCTCACGTTAAAAAAGTCCCACCACCTTCCTAGTGGCATGGGCTGAGAATCAACAATTTAACACATGGGTCTTTGGGGGACATTGAAGATCCAAACTTCAAAAGAACAATATGAAAATTCTCTTATTAGAGGAAGAATAAAGGAAACAGGTTGTTTAGCATGGAAGAGATCATTTGGGGCAAGTGTTTGGAGAGTTGTCATAAGAAGAGAGATAATCAGTATGTGTGTGTGTGTGTGTGTGGTGTGTGGTGTGTGTGTGTGTGAATATGTTTGTACACATACATGTGTGCTTAGATGCAACAGATGTAACTAGTGAGTTGGTAATATGAAGATGGGTTGGTAAAATGAATTCCGGGAATTAGGTAAGAGCTTAAAATAGAGTAGAGTTTACTAATGTTGATATGCTTATATTGGGAGGTGTTGCTGCAGAGGCTGGCTGGCCACTCAGCAGGGCAGTTTCAGCTAGGACTCTAGCATCAGTCAGTGTCTAGCATAGATGACATTTAAAGTCCTTCAAGCCTGGGATTCTCAGCCAGATGCTATCTATAAGCCAGACCCACTGACATGATATAGCAGATGAGACTACTGGCCTGGGAATCAGGAAATGTGAACTCAGGCCCAGCTCTACCCATATTAGTTGTGTACTCCTTGATAGGTCCATTATCCTTTCCAATTTCTGTTTCCTTATATGTCATTTCCTTTTAATGCTTTGTATGTGTCTCAGAGGCTCCCATACAGTTGACATGAGGGAGTGGCCTCCCTCCCTTTTTCTGATTTCCTGTTAAAATGTTTGGGTGGGTTTGCTCACATCCTACCTTGACTATACCACAGGCGAAGACAGGAATCTAGTGCTACATGGCAGAAATGGGAAATGGGTGGTACACAAATAGAAATGGGCGGGAAACCAGATGTGAGTAGAGGGTAAGTTGGAGGGTAGGAGAAATGGGCCAAACCTCCAAGAGGCAGGACACGAGGCTATGCATTGTGCCTGGGGCTTTGTTCAAGGGCCAAGGAAGAAGTCATTAAATATGTTGGCCTGGCTTGGACGTCCAGGGTGTGGACTAGCTGATGCCAGAGATTCAAGGAGGAGGAGCCATAGTCAGTGCAGAGTCTGTGGGGTTGGTGACAAAGATGAGTCATGACGTTGGAAGAACAAAGTAAGATAAGGGTGAGAGTAAATCTGGAGTCTGGGGAGGCAAGCTGAGTTGGGAATACAGAGGGTATCAAGTGTGGAAGATGGGAGTGGGACAGGGCAAACACAGAGCTGGGCTATTCTTCCAAACCTATTTTTTTTTAAAGTGGCCTCAGTTTCCCTAGTCTCATGTGATGTTGAGCAGCTCTTGCACCAAGTTCCATAAATGCTCATGGCTTCAAGATTGATGCTTCTAGGAGTGGCTGCAAGAAGCAGTCATATCTGGCTCTGGATGGAGCTCCTCGTTGATTGTAGCATCAACCAGCTCCAGTCCCACAAGATTTTCTGGTCAAAGATAGTACATGCTGCATTCAGCCTGGGACCTTCTATTGGCAACTGACCCACCCAGCATGCTAGAAGAGAAAATGCCCACTCTAAAGGATAGATTCAGCTTATCTATGAAAGTTGATTTTTTTTTTAATCTGGTGCCTGCCTTCAGAGAGTTCATACTTTAGAGATTTCATTTCATAATGTTCTTAGTCTAGTTTCTCCCAGCAAACACCCTATTTCCTATAAGGAATGGAAAAGGTGAATAAGATGATCCTTGCTGCCAGTGTCCTGGGAATATAAGGTTGAATAAGATGTCCCTCACCTCCCCATGTAATAGAAGGGGACTTATGCATCCAATGATTATAAATACTGAACCAGGAAGATCTATAAATACAATAGGATAGTGAGGATGGGAAATATAATTGCAGTTGGAGAGTTTGGATTAGAATTTATGAAGGGGCCAATTTAAATAAGACCTTAACAAATGGGAGATTTGTTGGGACGTCTCCTTTTCTAAGTAATTTTATATCTAGATGTAATAGGTATAGTAATCCTATATCTAGATCAGGGTTTCCAACCCTAGTAACATAGACTGGACACTTTGTTGGGTAGAAGGGGAGGCTTCTCTGTGCATTATAGGGTGTTTAGCAGTATCCCTAGCCTCTACCCAGTAGACGTCAGAAGCACACCTCCAATTATGACAATAAATATATCTCTAGATATTGACAAATATTTCTTGGTGGAAAAATTGGCACCAGTTGAGAACAATTGATCTAGATGAAGGGTCAATAAACTATGGCCTGAGGACCACACTTGGTCTGCTGCCTGTTTTTTACAGTTTGCAAGACAATAAAGGTTTTTAAGCAATCAAATAAAAATAAGAATATTTGGTGACATGGGAATTGGAAGTGAAATTCAAATTTCAGTATGTATAAAGTCTTATTGAAAGATTTCCACGCTCATTTCTAAACACAATGTCTATGGCGGCTTTTGTGTGTGTGGCAAAGTTGAATGACTATGACAGGTAGAATAAAGACCACAAGATGTGAAACATTTGCTATAGATCCTTTACATAAAACGTTTGCTGATGCCAGATCTAAATAATGAAATGGTGTGGAGTGAGATGGTTGAGGAGAGAGTGGTGGCAATAAAAGTCTGTGTATCAAAGTGGAAGCAGCCTCCAGGCCATGCATGATCAAGAAGCTTGGACTATCAAGTAGTGAATAGGATGTGAAAGTTAGAGGAATGGCCCCTGGGGAAAGAACAGAGAATGAGGGGATGCCAGTGGCTTCCCCTTGTAAGGAGGAAGGAAGTTCTGCTGAGATGCTACAAAACCTCAGTGATAGCAAATCCACTAAGTCTAAAATTCAGATATTCCTGACAACTAAAAAGATAAAATCATAATCAGATTTTGCCAAAACCTCTATTATGCTTATACCTCCTGACATTTAAATCTTATTTAAAATCTAAGGTACAATTTGTTTAGTGTCCTGGGGCTGCTGCAAAAGATTACCCATGAATTTCAAATAAACTGATAAACAAGATGCTTAAAATAACATAAATTCTCTCTGTCATAGGTTTGAAGGCTGGAAGTCTGAAATCAAGGTATGCACAGGGCTGTGCTCCATCTGTAGTCTTGGGGAGAGATCCTTCCTTGACTCCTCCTGCCTTCTGGTGGCTCCTTGGCATCCCTAGGGGTTTTAGCTGTGTCACTCCAATTTCTGCTGTCAGGGATTATCACATAGCCTTCTTCACCGAGTCTGTGTCCTCTCCTTTTCAAAAGATACCAGGAACTGCATTTGGGTCTCACTCCAATCCAATAGGATCCATCCTAGTTCAACTAATGACATCTGTAGAGACTCAATTCCAAATAAGCTCACATTCTTAGATTCTGAGAAGACATGAAATTGGGGCTGGGGGAGGGGCAGGCAGTATTTAATCCAGTACACAAGTCAATTCCATTTAAATGATGGCAGCTGACAAGATCATAGGCCCTTGATATTACATTTGATGACTAGTGACCCCCTAATTTTTATAATAAACTCATAATCAAGATAATTAGAATAAGAATAAAACTTAATATTCACTCAAAATCTGGAAGACAATATTTTTTGAAGAGAATATGATTGAGGAAATCCAAAACAGAAAAAAAAAACTCTATTATGTATTCCCTATGTTCTACCATTAATCACAGTGAAAATTTAAGGTTATGCATAACCGGGATGATTGGGTATCCTTATAGGACTAATAAGAAAATCCACTTATGTTTGTGGCAAGGCATTACTTATCTGAAACCCATTTGCTTCCTACCCCATACATTCACCTGATTTTGAGTAGATGCAATGTGTATTACTTTAAGAACAGACTACAAGATGGAAGAGGACTGTTCAACCTACATTAGACTTTGTAAGAACAAGAAATAAGCCTTTATGGTGGTACTGTGGGGTTGTATGTTATTATTACAGAAAAGCCTAATCTATCCTGGTTGATACATTGTCCCTTAAAGTTCCTGTTTCACCTGTAAGCTTTTATTAAATACATCTATCATTCATAGCAAAAATGGATATTGTGCACAATCATTTATATAATCCCCAGACATCATTAGCTTGACAAGTAATGACATTAAGGTTAGCAATAACCTATCTTTCATTTGTGACCCTTCCATGTTTGAAGTTGCTGTAGCTAAATGTCTGTCTTAACAAAGCTAGAAGATGTATGGAGAGCTGTCCTGAGGGGTGCAGGGACCCTGGTATTATCTCTTCCATTCATGGCTGCACTTCTTGGCACAGAGTAGACATTTAATAAATATTTGTTAGATGAATTAAAAATTAGAAGCATACATTAGGTTAATAACAAGCATTTAAATGTCTATGGCTTTTTTTTTTTCAACTGAATAACCTTGGTTATTTAAATTTCATAGTCAAAGATAGTGATTTTCCAATATGGCACAAAGTACCCTGTTTGTCCACTTGTTTGATTTGACCATTATCCTCTTATGGTAAAATAGGTGACATACAGAATAATGTGGAGCACAAACATAGCCTCTAAAATCAGACCCAGCTTTAAATTCTGATTATACCCATGTGTCCTTGCACAAGTTGCTTTCAATTTCTTATTGGTAAGCTTATAGAAATACACTATAATAAAAAGGTATACTGTTTACATATGTGTGTAATGCTTAATCTAATGCCTATCACACAATTAGTATAGAATGAATATATTATCATATGTAAATATGGGTGTATACACACATACACTGTCAATCTTCATTATTTGAGGATTTTATGTTTGTAAATTTACCTGTTCACTGAAATAGAAGTCTGTAACTTCCAAAGCAATACTCGCAGCACTTTTGCAGTCATACCCATATATGTACAAAATTGTGAAAAACTGGAGTCATACCTTTGAGCACAGTCCCAACGAGGCTGAACAAGGCAACTCTCTGCCTTTGTATTTCTGCTGTCATGTTGTAAATGAGTGTCCTTTTTGCAGTCTGTGCAGTGCCATGATTTTTTGCAATGTTTATGATTTTGTTGGTAATTTTAAATGTCAAAGTCACCTGCAAGGGTTGTGCTGAAGTGCTATCTAGTGTTACTGAGTGCAAGAAAGCTGTGGTATGCCTTATGCCTAAAAGACATATAATAGTTGAGCATCTTTCAGGCATAAGTTATATAGTGCCACTACCATGAGTTCAATGTTAATGAATTGACCATTCATATTAAGCAAAGTATCTTTAAAGAGAAACACACATGAAACAAGATTATAAATTGATGAATTGATCAAAATGTTGTGACCACAGCCTCCTAGGAACCTATCCCTGTGTTTGCCCTGTTAGCCATTATTCACTATTCACAAATCCAGCATTTCTAGCAACTTTACAGAACATAAATACAGTGAATAATGAGAATTGGCTGTGTACAGCAAAAATTATATTAATTGCTTTAAAAATTAAGCTTCAAAAATTTTCTGTTCATGACTCAGCAATGAAATTAAAATACATGATATTTTAAATATCCTGGTGCTAAAACTATATGTACTTGAGTGTATCAAATCTAGCTTAATAATAAAACCAATAACCCAAACTGATAATTGTAAAGATATTGCATCAGAAACATCATGCTTTTGTTTCATTTAAATCTTCATAAAAAGCATGAAGGATGAAATATTATTATATCCATTTTACTGATGAAGAAATGAGACCCTGTGGAGTAAGTAACTTTCCTGATGATGCACAGTAAAATACTTAATTGGAAATCAATGTCAGGACCTAGGATTGCTGATTCCAGGACTTTTCTTTGATCTCTTGTCATAAATGATGTTTCAGGTAGTTTTTGCTCACTTCCTAACAGAGTAATTCAAACTCCAATGCTCTCACCCAGATGATTGGGAGCAAGAAAGCAGCAAAAACAGGTATTTATAATCTTTAAATCAAATATTTTTGATTGGTAGGGATTATGAACAATTTGGGAACCGGAACAAATAAGCAATGATCTTCTCCACTCTGCTTGTGTTGTGCATGAGTGTGTTTACCACACATTCCTCGTCAGAAACCTTGTTGGTTATCTTTTTCTTTCCTTATTTCCTGTTGAAAAGGAGAGAGACAGAGCTTCAGAACTTTTCCATAAATTTCCATGCCAGACACAGACTTGCTTATTTGAGTTCTCTGTTGAATGAATAAAGATCAGGGTATTCCAGATCTGTTTGAAAGTTACATAAATTCAAATTTTGAATAATGTATGCACTCCAGGTTCAATCAGCACCTCCTATTTGCATATGAGAACATAACCATAGCACTTCTATCATCAGAATCAGGTTATTTGGTTTGCCTGGTGTAATCTGTCTAGATACTTGTTTTAATAGATGCAAACAATAGTTTGTCAAACAGGCAACTGTTCATTGCAGTGCATTTTTTCTTAAATTAGGAAAGCTGGTAGGTTCTGAGGTATCATCTCTAGATCAATGCATTACTTCCAAGGATGGCATTGGCCTTTCTGTACTTATAAATACAAGAAATAGATTTGTAGAATTGCAGACCTGGAAGCAGCTTAACGATCTTTATTTCAACCATCTTATTTTCCCTCAGAAGGAACTGATGCTCAGAGGGGTGAAATCATTTGCCCAAGGTGATGCAATTGCTTAATGGCAATCACATTTCTCTTCACTTGCAGTAACTTTTTCATGGTGTTACTTGGGCTGGAGAAATTCTGCCTGATGTGTCCATTGTCTACTCTATAGTGAATAGGGCTTGCCTGGATTGGCATGTGAGATGGGCTGAATTCTTTTGGTCATGACTTTTGTGCACTGGGTCATAGGGAGCTTAGAACAAAGATTAAATCAAGACTTCTGTGTTCTTGTTTTATGTTTTGTGATTAATGAAATGAAATCAATGACCAGATAGGATTTAGAATTTTACCAGTGAGTCTACTGCCTAGGTAATCTTCACAAATCCTTTTAGGTACTATTAAGTTATTTTCTTTCTTGGGGATCTCACATTGGTATATGACATTGATGGTTTCGGCAGCATGTAGAATGCAGTTTTACTTGTATTCCAAAAGGTATTCTTTAACACAATTTTATGAGGGAATATGATAGAACAGCCATCAATTTCTTGTGTTATTCTGACACTGTCAACAGGAGACAAGGTTAAGACTTGGAAGTCACACAAAATACATTTCTATTCAGAGGAAACTGGGAGTGAGTTTCTGGTAAGAAATCATAAATCATCTAGTAAAAATAAGAATCATAAAAGTGTTGTATCTATGAAATTGAGAAGTCACTCAGAAGGAAGCATTATACCTGAAATAATTGGTAGTAAATGTCCCAAACTATATTCTCACCCTTTAAATATATCTATATATTTTATCTATTAGCTTCAAAATTCTTAATACTAAGTTTGGTTTCATAATCAGATAGTATTCATTGCTGGTTACTACTTGGATCTTGAGTGCAATAAATATCACATTTCTTTATATTTTAAAAATGAATTGAAATTGTCCTCTGACCATAAAAGTCACTGAGAAAGCCAACCCCATTCCTTTACTGGGATTCTCTCTCCCTTTTTAGAGCCACACAGGAATTAAGGGTGTGTGGGTATCCTCAAGGAGGTCTCTCTGTCTTGGGGCTCTGGCTCCCTTGTGATCACCAATAATGCCATTGTGTACTGGGCCTCCACAGGCTGATGGTCAAGCTTTGAGTCTTCCTCAGAAGTGGGTCTCACTCACCTGATTTCCTATGAAGACTGATATGGTCCAGTCCTTGCAGATCAGTGATTTCCACAGATGTTGTCATACCTTCTGCACCAAGCTAGCTTATGGGAAAATAGACCAAGGCCCCATTGAAGGCATTCCTGGGGAGGTACTACCACCTGAGACACACTGTTTTCATGCTGTCTGAATCTCTAGCCATACTTGCAATCCTATTTTTTCCTGGTCCTGAAGAAGCCAATTGCTTTTCTGACATCAGGCATCACCCCTCCCCCCCATATACCCCACTGTTTGACATTCAGATATCTTTGCCTTTCAAACAACCCAGGGCAAATGCATCTGTTCACTTTCTCCTGGGGACAGGGAAGACCAGACCTCAGGCTTAGCTATCATTTAGCAATGCAATGAAAGAACACCTCTCATTTTTATGAAGTGAGTCTACAAAAAAAAAAAAAAGACAATTCATTTCTCAACAGGCTACACTGCTATATAAATTGTCATGCAACAGACACCTCCCAAGTTTACTTAACTGAAACCAGGAAGATGAAATTTCATGCTCTTTTTTACTCAGATGTCAGCCTTTAAAGAAGTTGCTTCTCTGGTGGAGGATTTCCTGCTAAGTGATTTTCAATTGTCTGTTGAGCACACAGGAGTTGCTGGCTCTAAATGAAAATTTACCTATTTTTCAAGAGTGGTTTGGCCACCTTGAAGGACTATGAATTACAAAGTAGAGATTAAAGGGACCCAACTAAGCCTCTGCAATCCCTTTTGGAGGCAATAAATCTTATTGTTAGTGATAGGAGCTTAGATGGGATCTGGAAATGCTAAGCACAGTTCTCAAACCTGGGAAGATAGGAGGTCTTGGGAAGCCCAGTGCTCTGTCATTTGAAGGAGTGGTTGCTAATCTATTGCCACCTGTTGAGATCACTTAACTGAGAAGCAGGAGACTGGGGTTAACAGGCTACTCATGAAATCTCCCTAAGAGTAGATCTTGATTAGCACAAACTAATCATTAGCATCTTCATGTTGCTTTT
>NW_026000225.1:783127-825018 GCF_001458135.2 Marmota marmota marmota | reverse complement strand
GTATATATATATATATATATATATATATATATATATATATATATATGAATATAAAACAAATCACTCATAATTCACAACAGAAACAACCATGGGTAAGATTTTGATTTATAGGTTAAGTTTTTATATATGGTTTGATATGGTATGTGCACCACATTTACTATAATAAGTAATTTGGTTTACATCCTATATATAAACCACATCTTTAAGTTGGTATTCTATCTTGAATATTTCCCCATGTCACTAGTATTTTTCTAAAACATGTTTATGATTTTTTTCCTATTGCTTCATGGTATTTCAGAGCATAGATGCTCACAGTTTTTTTTTTATTAAAAATACTTTTTTTTTTTAGTTGTTGATAGGCTTTTACTTTATTTATTTATATGTGGAGGTGAAAATCGAACCCAATGCCTCACACAGGCCAGGCAATTGCTCTACCGCTGAGCCACAGACCCAGCCCCCCTCAGTTTTTTTTAATGCAACACTTATGATGAATCTAACTTATTTTTTTAACCATATAAGAATTTATGAAAACTGTCAAAGACTTAGCTATCATAAGATATTTATTAAAACATAACAATTCCCCAAATTGATATTAACTAAGAATTTCTGTTCCTTTCCTTCTTTTACTCATCACATGTACCTTTGAGCATCTACTACCTACACAGGAGGCAATAGCTTTTTGTATCTATAAGATGCAAAAGAAATCTAAGTATTAGCCCTAACTTTGCACAGTTGGCATTGAGTTGAGGCACTTACCTGCCAAAGAGACTGGACTGTCGGGAGACTGAGCTGCAGATCTGCCTGATAACTGCCTCCTCAGCTAGGTACTGAATGATCCAGTGAAATTTAACTCTTGGCAGTGTTTGCAAAAAGCCAGTGATATGTGCTAAATAACTTCTACTGTCATTAATTACTTTTAGGATAAGAAAAAGAAAAGGAAAGAATAAAAAAGACTTTATTCTAAGAACAAGAAATCAGGCTTTTTTTTTTTTTAAGCACATTTCCAAATATCCACACCATCACTACCACCACCACCACCAGCCCCAAGAATAAGTGTTGAAGCCTAGGAAATGTGTTTGGACTTTACAGTTAATCTGTTTATTTGGCCTATTGCTCCCTAGGCATCACTGGAAACTAGTTGACATGAAATACTGTGTTTGTCTTAGAGTCAGGAGATCTGGTCTTTGCCATTTCCTCTGCTGCTTATTAATCCAGGGGTTATGAGCTCAATGATTCACCCCCTGAGCTTCAAGCTGCCGCACTGGTCAAACAGGAGATTAGGGCAACTAGATAAAAAAATACATAGAACAGATGAAATTAACTGCACAATAGCACACAACTGGAGAGAATCAGTATTATGAATAAGAATGCCTTAAGTGAAAAAAAAACCCCACAGACTTTGAGTAAATAACTGGCTTTTTATTTCTATGTCAAGAGCTCCCAGGTGGGCACAGTGGCACACCCCTGTAATCCCAGCTGCTTGGGAGGCTGAGGCCAAAGAATCATGAGTTCAAAATCAGCTTCAGCAACTGAGTGAGGCCCAAAGCAACTCAGCAAGATCCTGTCTCTAAATAAAATATACAAAAAAGAGCTAAAGATGTGGCTCAGTGGTTAAGTGCCTCTGGGTACCAAATACCTACTGCAAACAAACAAACAAACAAATAAAAAACTCCCAAATTCCTTTTGTGTATGGACTAAATTTTGTTTTTGTTATTCTGAATCCTAGAAATCATTAGGAATGAACAAAAGAGTAGACAAGGAGGGAGAGAGAAAATAAAGAGCATGCATTACAGGAGAGTGAGAAAGAGAAAGAAGAGGGAGGAAGAGATAAAGAAAGGGAGACTGAGAAAGAGATTAAAAGTGAGGACAGGGAGCAGACAGAAGAAAATTGGGAAAGAGAGGGATCCAGAGAGAGAGGGGAGAGAAGAGAGTGGGAAAAGTGTGAGGGAGCTCAGCATAGGAGCTGTGCCTGTGAGGTTGCAGAGCACCCTGGGGCCATGGTCAGAAAGCAGACAGGCAAGACCCTATGCTCCCCTCTTTCTCCACTATGGACACCCAGTTGGTGATCTGAAAAAGATTTGAGATCTAGTAGTGGATCCTATCTACTTGATTGAAACACCCACTCTAGATTCATGAACATCTATTCCCAAAGCATTCAAAATTTCTATTTCCCTTGTTTAATGTTAAATCAGGTTTGTCCCCAGTAAGCACTTCATTCCCGTTTGCCCAGGACATTTCTCTGTTTCTGTCCTGAGAGCTCCATGTCCTAGGAACCTCTCGGTCCTGGGAAATCTGTGATGGCTGGTACTATACCACAAGCTATAGTGAGGGTTTCAATGCCACGATAAATGATCCAGAGTAAACAGCTTCCAGTCTGAAAGTGAAGTATTCAGACTGATATGTATAATTGGTTCCCTCTGAAACTCTTGGAGATCGGCCATCCCCAGAAAGTGCAAAGAAGTTTGAGAGAATAGTGACTTTCAAGATATCTAGCCGAGATGGGCATGGTGGCACATGTCTATAATCCCAATTACTTGGAAGGCTGAGGCAGGAGGGTTGCTATAGCCTAGGAGTTCGAGGTTAGCTTGGGCAACATGGCAAGACCCCATCTTAAACAAATGACAACAACAACAAAAAAGCATGTCTAATTGAATCCGAAAGAAGGAGGGAGACTGGGGTAAGTGTCCAAAAATTGACATATTGCCCTCTCACATTTTAGCTTTCACCCTACTTATTTTCTTGTATGTATATAGACTGGCAAATCACCTAACTTTCCAATACCTTGATGTTACAATTTAAAAGAAAAAAGGAAAACCTTTGTTATCATCTCCCTTTCTCATTTATTATGAGGTGGGCCTTCCTTCCTTCCTTCCTTCCTTCCTTCCTTCCTTCCATCCTTCCATCCTTCCATCCTTCCTTCCTTCCTTCAACAAAAGGCATTGGATGAAGGCCATGTCCCTATCACCTTTCAGAGTGAGGCAGTATCTGGTAGCAACATCTACAGGGTGCTCAGGAAACCCTTTTATCCTTAAATCAGCCGTGGGTCTCTTGCCAGAAAACAAAACAAAACAAAACAAAACATGGGACAAGGATGCATATTATTTTAGACTATTATTCAATACAGTTTATCTAACAGTCCATAAATAGAATTTGATAACCTGCTGTCTGAAAACTTTGTGTGAGGCAGGGAAAAGTATATTGAAATGTCTTCCATGATCATGTGCTTCTTCAAAGTCAAGTTTTATTTTGTTTTGTTTTATTGTTCTCACATAGAGTAGAAGGGGTTGAGAAGCATCCTGTAGCACAGGTGAGAAACTGTGAGAAAAATGATGGCCCTGAACCCAGGTCTTGCTGTCATGGGGGCAGCCAAAGGTTGATGGTATGACAGCTCAATGTGTTCTTGAGTTTCTTCAAGGTGACAAGAATCAGAACTGTTATCTAACTTTATCAGTATTCATTTTGATATTAGCTATCTTGGCAAACTTTTTAGATTTTGAAAAAATGAAAAAAAAATGGAGTTTCAAAAGAAGCAAGTAATTGTTATTCCTCTGTGTCTCATGGATAAAGATGTGATCTTTTTTTCTATTGCCTATGGGAAAAACTAGCTCCATTGCCACTTTATTTTATAGTAATTTTCAAAGAAAACATGGCAATATTTAGATGGATGTTCTCAGTATCAGCTGTGGCTTGGGAGGAGTGTAGTTTTATAAACATCTTGGTGCTTGGCTCTCCCTCTAGACATTCCAATCTGATTGGTTTGAGGTACAGCCTGGGCATAGAGATTTTAAAGTTGGGTAAGTCTAATGTTGAAAAGTACTGATTTTAGGGCAGGGCACGGTAGTGCATGCCTGTAATCCCAGCAGTTTAGGAGGCTGAGGCAGGAGGATCACAAGTTGAAAGCCAGCCTCAGTAACTTAGTGAGGCCCTAAGCAACTCAGCAAGATCCTGTCTCTAAATTAAATGTACAAAGAAAGGGCTAGTGGGGCTGGGGTTGTGGCTCAGTGGTAGAGTATTCACCTAGCATACATGAGGCACTGGGTTCAATCCTCAGCACCACATAAAAATGAAATAAAGATATTGTATCCACCTACAACTAAAAAAATAAATATTAAAAAAAGAGGGCTGGGGATGTGTCTCAGTTATTAAGTACCCTGGGTTCAATACCTTTTCCAAAAAAAGAAAAAAAGAAGAAAGAGAGAGAAACCCACTGGTTTTGATTAATTGACTATTGGTTTAACGTTTTATAAAAGATAGTGATAGTTAAAATCAATATTCAGTTTAACTTTTTTACAATTGGAATGAAAATATGAAGTATGAAATAAAAATAAAAATTAAACACATATTAACCAAATATGTGTTTATTAAACGGATATTTTTAAGCCAAATATAATCTTTACCCCATTTGTACTCATTTCATTAGAATAATACACTTTAGCCAAAGATTATGAGAGTTATGAGCCATGTACACACATGGATTTATCATTAAAACCTGGAAACTGCACTCCTCCCATGCAATTTCCATATTTGGCATTGAGTCAAAACCACAAAAGAGAGAGAGCTTCTAAAATGTGTTCCATTCTCATTTTGTGAGTTAGCAGCAAAGACTATTAGCTTTAAAAGGCTTGGTGATCCTAAAATTTAACCTTGTGGAAACCTGGAAAATCAGAGGTTGGCTGAAGGTCATGTAGCTCAGTGATGCTGAAGCCCAAGTCAACCCTGATTTCTGACTTTGATGCAAAGCTATTCCTACCCCCCTGCCTTTGCCTTTATAAGTATTTAGAAAATATAAACTGGGTTGAGATTGGAGTAGACAGTTGGAAAATGAAACAAAAGAAACATTTAAATCTTAGACTTTACCTGATAATATACTAGAATTATTCAGAAATAGACACTACAATACAAAAGTAGCCTCACTCTACTTTCCTATTTGCTAGATAAGGTTATCTTATTTGATGACTGTTCTGCTGTGCATCACTCCTGCCAGGCTGCAGTATATCGGGTATTAATTGAGAAAAATAAAAAAATGATAAAGTGACTGAGTGTTTTTTAGGGTCCAGTTTAGACAAAAATAGGTTTTGCTTCAAGAGTCAGGATTCATTGAGATTGCAAATATTTGATTTGCTTTCCATTATCATAAAAAGCAATATGCAGCTATAAATGCTCAGAAATTGATAAAGATGCAGGAAATTTTGAGGCAAGACCAAATTTTCTTGAAAAGAATGGATAGTTCTTTCATATCTAGGTGAACCATAGATTTGTAGCCTTTATTAGATTTCCCAAGTCATAGAAGAATGACCCTTGGTGGGATGTATGGCACACAGTTGAGATTTATTTCTATATAGTTATACATAATCAAATCTAGCTATGAGGCATTTAAGAAGCATATTGTTTATCAGAGTACCTTTAGAAATAACACCGTTAAATTTAACCTAACTAAAACTTCCTGATCTGATAAATTCTCTGGATAAGAGGAAAAAAGACCTCCTGATATGTTGTCATGGTGTGGATATTCTTTGAATTAAAATGTCATTAGGGAAGTATGTATTTCCATATCAGTTATTTTATCTAAAATCTAAAAGTCCACACAGAAGTTAATTTGAAAGCTTGGGGAGTTGATTAATTGGTTTCTTAACTCGTCATTGATGTCCCAGGTTTCTGCTTTTCCTTGGAACAATGACCCTTATGTTCATAGTTTTGTCAACTACATTTCCCATCTTGGAGACAAGGAACACAAAGAAGGTGCTGCTAAATTGCATATGACTAATGAGCCATGGGAGAATTTAAATATTGTTTTTGTTTTGAAAATATTTGGATCAGAATATTTTTCCAAGATGAATTGGAATCCTGTGTTTACAAAAAGAAAAAGATGACAGATAGTTTTAGGGGAAAAATATCTCTTTACTTATTTAATTTAAAGAGTCCTTGGGGGCATTGAAAGGAACATTGGCCTTGGAAATTAAGCATTTGGTTCTGAGTCTCGCCTTTATTATAACTAGATATCTCATCTTTAGAAAGTCACTTGGCATCTCTGAAGTCAATCATCTGAGAAATAGGACAATAACCTGAGGCATAGTCATTGTAGGGATGGTAGCAACTTATATGTTGTAATGCATGCTAAAGTTATTTTTACTTTCCATTAGTAAACTCCTTCAATTTTTTTTCTAGTCCAGAAATAACTGTAAGTTCACAATGGAAATGCATTAATAGCTGGGACTGTGCGATCTAAAAATAGTGATATGTGATATATGCCTTTCAGTTTGGACAAGCAACATCTGCTATATATTGTTTTTTTTTTTTCTTTTAGAAAAAGAAAATAAATAACCGCTGTACTTTCAACATCAACTTTAGCAGGTATAGGTTGAGAACTTATCCTAATAAACAGAAATAACTGACAAAATTAACATGATTTTCTCAATTGGTACAATTCAAGTCACTGAAAGATCTGTCTGTATCACTTAGGAAAATCCATTATTTTTAGCACACAAATGTCCAACTCATCCATTCAAAATCGTTCAAGTCATGATTGTGCAATGTTTAAGTATTGGCTTCATTTTGACTTAAAGATCACTTCTTTACCTTCAAGAGTTTATTTTTACAACCTATTTTTCCCCTAGGAGATGACCTCTTGAGCTATCACATTTCAGCATAAGAATATACAAATTCAATCAATCAAGAATTTTCATTTGTATACCAACTCAAAAGTGAAGCTTGACAAAGAAAATTTTCCTGCTCTCAGTAAACTCTCTTGGATTTTTAAATTCTAGAGTGAATATGAGACTCTCTAATCTTTGGGCAGTGAGTAAAGGTGCACTCAGAGATGGACTAACCTGGCCCGTGCTTCTCTGGTTGTTGTCTTTCCAGCAACACCCCTGAGCTCACTCAAGCCCCCACGGGTGGAAGCTGCTCCGGTGGTTGCATCTCCCTATCAAAGAAGAGATTCAGACAGATACTGTGGGCTCTGTGCGGCCTGGTTTAATAACCCTCTGATGGCCCAGCAGCATTATGATGGCAAGAAACACAAAAAGAATGCAGCAAGGGTTGCTTTACTAGAACAACTTGGGACCACCCTGGATATGGGGGAACTAAGAGGTAAGAGCAACTTTTCTAGCTTCTGCCAGAAACCTGGGCTTTCCAAGAAAGGATTGTGTTTTCACAAATTGAGATCATTGTTCTTACTGCTTTAAGAACAATGTAAGGAGAACATGAAGGTCACCCAACAGAGACGGAAGAAAAATAAAATGAGCAGCAAACTAGCTTTAGCCCAAACTTTGTAATCTCCTTTGTTTCAGTGTTTCTTTCCATATTTTGATTGACCTTCAGATCAAAGGCACCCATCCATGAATCAGATTTTTTTTCCTTCTGCTTTATTCCTAACCCATTTTATCCTGTTGTCCCAGATGAGGAACATCTGTAAAAACTGAAATATAGTACATTTATACAATATAAATAGGTGCTATATCATACATTTATAATACTATGAATATAATTATTATATACAGTGATATTATAATCATAATGTAATAGTTATAATATTAATATAATAATATATAAGATCTAGATTATGATTTACCACTTATTTTAGTATACCTGTGTCAATTTCATTAAAATATGCACAGAATTGAAAACTTAGGATTTAATGGGTTAACTACGTTCTCTAGTGAATGCTTTTGCAGATAAGCAGTGTGAGAGAAGATGCTAAAAAGGCCAAAAGGCATTCTCTTATTTTAAACTTGTATGCTTTTATGAATTCAGACCAAACAATGGTGCTGTGTGCACTATCTAGCTATTACCTCCTTGCTTTACCCCAGCCTCTAACAGGTGTTTGGGGGCTACTGGAAACTACAACTCACTTGCAGTTTATGTGAGGAGTTTCAGAAGGTTCTGAGCAGACTTGGAAACTTCCTGTGGATGCCCTAGGAAGCCACAACCAATTTATGGGACTTCATGGACTATTTCCACATCAGCTACCATTTAAGCTTTCTTTGATCACCTGAACATTTTTGATCAGCTTTGTGTTGGCAGTGCAGAAGCAGAACTAAACTGCATACTACATTTTAAAATGTGTTTTCCCAGAAAAAAATAATTCTGCAAAGGAATCCTGTTGATCCCATACCTCAGATTTGGTCTTTAAAATATCAGATATTGCTTTATTTTCTTGTCAGAGTACCATCATTAATAACAGCTGTTATGACAAAATTTACAAATTGATTTTGAGAATATAACCTGCATTTAAATTGGATTCTGCCTGTGAAATCTATTGTTCTTATTTCATCTGGATCAGGAACTCTAAGAGGAATAATTATTATAGGAATTGAAATGTCTGATCCTTAACTAAATAAGTGGGATGCAAGATCTTGCTACCTGAACTGAGTGGAAGGACAGGTCAATTACAAATATATTGCTTGAGAAAGACTACCAAAGAAAAGGACTTCAGCTGGAACTGAAAGAGTAGGTGTAGTTTTAACAGGCAAGAAGGCATGCCACCTAGCAGAATCATAAATGTATGGGCAATTGGGAAGGAAGCATAAGCCATAGGCAGTTAATAAATACATTATCCTTAAAGAATCCTTTATTACTATATAGATTTGAGATTAGGGGTCTGTGAGTGCACCTATAGAATTTAGTTAAAGACATTTTTCCCCAAGATAAATGATTAAAATAATAACTAAGAGTAAACTTTAAAAGTAATTTTTGTGTTTGCATTCTAGCTATAGAAAAATGACATGGGGTTTAATATTTCACTATGTCAGATAATCTCATTGTAGAGTTTTTGAGTTGTGGCATTTTAGCTTTTTGTTGGGGATTTCTTATGTTTTCAGTCTGTGTCTTGTTAAAAAATATAAGACAAGTCTCTCTGTAGCTGAAGGCCTACCCCCAACTCAGCTGTTACTGGCAGATAACAAGTTGGCTCAGTGACTCCTTCACGGCAGGGCACTGAAGGAGAAAAATAGGGCTTTATTTATGTTTTGTGCCAGATATTATGACTTGAAGAAGAATTATTCCTAGAGCACATTCTTCCTGTCTATTTTGAATTATCTATGCTGCATCTTTTATGTACCACCACATCTTAATGACTTGGGCATCTGAATTCTGTAACATTTGAGCAGCTTGTCTTTCATACAGAAGACAAAAAGGCGGCTCTTTGACTTGATAACTCAATGTGACTATGACTCATGGAATGTGATTAGCATTGAACGCAATGTCCTTGAATCCAACCCTTTTTACCCACCAAGGGTGACATTCTGATACATATTTATTCAAGTATTAAATATTGCAAAAGCTTGAGGAATGAAGCAACTATGGCAACCCAGCACTTCTGAAAACGCACACATATACCTGCACACTTATTTCTAGAATGATTCTAAAGCATTAGAATCATTTGTCATTAATAAAGGCAAAAATGCTAATCAGTAAAGATAGGCATATCCAGAACCTTCAAAAAAAAATGTCATCAGGCATCCAGAGCATGATATGTCAGAGTGGTGGCAGGCTAGACATTTTCTTTCTTTCTCTCATAGCACATCTCATGTTTTTAAACACTATTATTTACTTATTTATGCTGTTTTTCTGTCTTCCTCCCTGCTCTCCAAGTAGATTGCCAGCAACTTGAAGAAGACATCTATGTTTATTTTGTTCATTGATATCAGTGCTCAAAACACCTCCAACAGTTCCAGACTCCCAGTAGGTGTTCAATAATTAGTAAAAAAAAAAAAAATAGAGAAAACCAAAAATGAAAAAAAATAGTTAATAAAACTGACTTAAAATTCTATAACTCTAATATGACAATCATTTTTACTTCTAAAATGATCCTAGTTGAATATTTTATAATAAATTATTTATGGGTCTGTTTTATAAATGCTTTACATACAATAAAAATGTTAAGTACTATAGTTTTATGAGTTTTGACAATGCAAATATTGGTGTGACTCACACCCATATTAAGATATGTAACTTTTATATTATGGGAAAGATTCAATGTTACCTTTTCCAATCAACCCAAATCCTCTGATCCAGGGGATCACTTTCTGATTTTTTTTTTTTACAAACAATTAGTTTGTTCTGAAATTTCATATAAATGGAATCAAGAAGCATATATTTTTGTATATGTTTCTAGCTCCTTTTTCATATTGTTTAGGGTAAAGTATTTGTATTATTGAGTAGTATTCTACTAACAGGAATCCCACAATTTATCCATTCACCTCTTGATGACTTTTGGATTGTTTTGGTACTAGTTTGGATACAGCTTCCATGAATATTTATGTTCAACTCTTTCATTTCTATTTTGGTCAACACATGTTTCACTTCTCTTGGTAAATATGTAGGAGTAGAATTTATGGATCTTGAGTTGTATATTTTTAACCATAAGAAACTACTCAAATCCAAAGTAACTGTGTTTGTTTGTATTCCCAAAAATAACATATAAGAATTCTTAAGCCTCACTAACATTTTCTTCTGTCGCTTGTTTTTGCATTTGATTTTATTTTTAGTTAGTTTAAAAAGGTGGTTTTAGTTTGCCTTTCATTAGTCATTAATAATGTCAAAAACTTTTTTCACATGTTTATTGATCATTTCTGTGTCTTCCTTTGTATGTCTTTTGTATATATTTTAAAAATTTGGTTGTTGATCTTTGTATTAATGAGTAGTAGGAAACATGTCCTTAATTACATATATCCTTTGTGAATATTTTCTCCTAATTTGACACTCATTTTCATAATTAAATGTTTTGATGAGTAAACAATTGGAAAGCAGGTAAGTCTAATTAATTTGTTTCTGTATTTTATAATAATTTATATATATATATCTTTGCCTGCATCCATTATGCAAGATAATTTTGTGTGTTTTCTTCCACAAGTGTCATAGTTTTAACTATCTCAATTTTTGTGTGTGGTGTGAAGTAGGGTACTGAAACTCATTTTGCTTCTGTTCATTTGCACTATTGTTAGAGAAAATTTGTTGAAAATATTTACTTTTATTCATTGAATTGCTTTGAATTACTTATTTAAAATCTATTGATTGTGTGCGAGTCTATTTCTGGAAAACTTATTTGTCTCTATGGCTCTTTGTCTTGTATACCACTGACACACTGCATTGATTATTTTGGTACTACCAGAGTCTTAAAATGAGGTAGTGCATGTTCATTTTGTTGGGATCGTTTGAAATCCTTTGCATCTTTGTATACATTTTAGAATCAACTTGTCAAATCTCTCTACAAAAAAAGCTGGTTGGAATATTGAATGGGATTTAATTCAATTTATAGGTCAATTTGGGGGAAAATAAAATTTTTCAAAATGTTGATTTTTTTTAGTCCAGGGGCATCCTATATTTATATATTTTTTATTCTTTAAGTTGTTTTATTCTTTAAGTTTTATAGTTTTCAGTGCAAATGTTTTTCATAGCATTTAATGAATTCGTCCTCAAGTATTTTATATTTTTTATCTTTGGTGTAATTAGAGTTTTTGAAATTTCATTTTTGTGTATTTGTTACTGAAACAAACTGGATTCCTGTGATTTATACCTTTCTATGTATTATTTGTATGTAAATTAATATTTCAAATAATTTGCACATATTTTTGGTGTTTACATTATGTAGTCTTGGAAGCTCTTTAGAACCATGTTATTCTTTTTCTTTTTTTGCTTCAAGTGGTAGATCAAATTTTAAAAAGGAAATTATTCTTATAAACTAACAAAGAATTATAAGTGCTATTGCCCTAAACAGTTATTAAAATGATATTGACTCAATTTTATTATTATTTGTTCCAGAAAACAGTTTCTGTGTCTACTTCTTAATTTTAATTTAATAATAAAAATCTTTCTTCTCTTCCTGAATATGTAATGTCATGTAGAATACAAAGGGAGTTATTGAATTATGAAAGTATATAATTCAATGGTCAGAAAATACTTATAAGGTTTTCTTTGTAGTTTAAAATCTTCCTGCCAGCATAAAACATAGATAGGAGGCAGTTTCTTATTTAGAAACAGTGGTTTAAAGTTATAAAATTATGGCTAGTTGCAGATAGAATATTCATTTTACAGACCTTTATAATTTATTCTTTTAAAAGATTCAGAATGGAAAATGCACAGTTATTTCATTGTTTCAGGGGAAATGAGACTCTTCTGTTTTAATTCTCATCTGAAGACACAGAGCAAAAGAACTCATTTGAAAATTTAATAATGCTTCCAAGAATCACAAGATGAATAGTGCTGGAAAAAAACATTAAGTATCATTGAATTCTACTCTTATTTTATAGAGCAGATTCTGAGGCTCAGAGAGATGAAGTGACAGCTTTTTTCTGAGTCAGGAGTAGACTCAGATTCCTGATTGCAGTGTGCCAATTGACAGTGACTCATCATTGGTTAACTACAACTCTGAACAATTAACTCTTGTTTAGAAACAGTTACGGGGACTTACTATTTTTAAATGTTTTTAAAACTTGTTCTGAACTCAAATATAGAACGGGCACAGTCAACCCTCAGTTTTCTGGAAATGGATTGTTTGCAAAATGCATTATGCGTATCTTCAATAGAGCAGTTTACCCACATGCATGAGTCCATATCAGATGGAGTGAATATAGAAGTGCAAAGCAATCATATTCACTCTTTGTGGGGGCCTGAGTTTGATGGAGAGGCCTGAGTTTACTCTGTGAAGAGCAATCATACTCCTGGAGAGGCCACTGAGATTCACAGCTCCCTCAGCAAGGCATTTGCTGCCTATATTAGGAATAGGGATTAATTTCAAGGGAATACAAGCAGCTTATCTAAGACTTCAAATCACAAAAGTAGTGTGTGAGTCAGAGGAGCAGATTTACCTCGAAATTAGCAGAACATAAGAGTGAGAGATTTTCACTTTTGAATTATTTCTGCTGCAAGCTTTCAGGTTAGATAGTGAGTTGGCTACCTCATATATTGTCCCACTTAGTCTTGGCTTGGCCTTTGCCCACTCATCAGCAGTGGACAGCTCAATCTTTAATGCTGTGACACTCCTCTGCTTTCAGTTACCCACAGATCTACTCCAAGCCCAATGAAAAAAAGGCATCTTAGATAAAAATAACAAAAATTTTCAAAGGCGATCTGAACAACCATTTCCTCAAAACTTAGTGACTTAATACAACAAAAAAATAGATATTTATTGTGTCTCCCAGTTTCCATGGAGAGAGTTGGGAGTAACTCGCTGAGTGATTCTGGCTTGAGTGAGGTTTCTTATAAGATTGCATCAGAGTTATCAGTTAGGGCTCCTGTCATCTGCAGGCTTGAATTGACCTGTAAGATATGCTTTTAAGGATGGCTTATTCTGTTCTGGAAAACAGGCTAGTGATTGCTTGGTATTGGGCTGGGGGGAGAGGACAAAACAACAATGGAGCAGCAAGAGGGAAATTGTACCTTGATCATGGTAGGAATACTTGGCTTTATGCCTCCATTGAAACTTGTATAACTACATACTAGGGAAAGAGGGGCATGTGAATTTAAAAAGCTGAGTAAATGAAGAAAGGAAAGTTGTTTTACTCGTATGACTGGCTTGTTGGTAGGAAGCCTTCATTTTTCTCCTCAGGAGCCTCTCTCAGGAGTTTTGAGTATGCTCATGCTGTGGCGGAAGGTGTCCCACAGAGCAAGCTCTCCAGAGCATCCAGTGGAACCTGTCTTTTTTAATGATGCTTGAAGGTCACGGAGTATCACTTCCACTCCCTTCTTAGTTAGAACTGAGTCACTAAGTTCTGCTGTATTCAAGAAGTAGAGGGGGAGAATTAAACTAAACCTCTTTTAAAAAGAAAAGAGAAGTCTATTAGAAAGCATGGAGACACTTAAAATCATTATGATCAGTCAGAAGGCAGGTGGTCAACTGACCTGTGTGCAAGCATTATGCTCTCACATCCTCGTGGACTTTTGAGTGAAAGCATCTCATCAACAAGGGGAATTCACATTTATAATAAACACAGGGAGTCAAGAGGTTCGTTATTTCAGCTAAAATCCAACAGAGATTTTTCTGCTCATTCTCATGAGAACCAAACCAACAGAAAATATTCCCAATTTCTCTGAGATCCTTTGCCCAAGATCTGGACCTGCCAAATGGATATTAGGCATGGAATTGATAGAGAGAAGGTGTATTTCCTATCTGAATGTCTATTTCTCTATTCATTCTACTTATATTTATTGAACTCCTACCATATGCCAAGCACAATGTGCTGAAGATGCTAATAGTGAACCAGAGGAGAAGATGAGAAGAAATAAACATTTTTAGCCTGCGATAGTGCTAAAGGGAAAGAAGTAAGAGTGATAGGATAAATAATGAGATGAGAGGTAGGTTTCCTTAAATAGGATAGTTAGTGACAGCCTTTCAGAAATAATGAGAAGTTGAACTGCAATTTGAAGGGTGGGAAGAATCCAGACAGGAAGTAGAGGTACCAGCTCCTTCACAGGGCCCTGTGTGGGGAAAGGATTAGGTGTATTTGAGAGTTAATGACAAGCAGAAATCTGGAGCTAATGAGAGACATAAAAACTGATTGGTTTGCATTTTGTAGGTTCTAATGGGCCATTGTAAGAATTTATAATTTTCTTCCATGTGCACAGAGGTGTTTGCTTATCAGCTTACTTGTGAACATAAATGCTCCATAATTTTATCTTTAAGAGATCGGTTCATTTTTATTCTAGGTCAACTGCTCTTTATTCTGTCCAAGAGCAGTCCCTGCTTGTGTCCTTTCAGTGAATACAACTGTTACCTTCTTTCTTTGAGAACAGAAATTTCCTGGTAATCCTGGAGTTGAGGAGGAAAACTGGTTTAGGAACAGCATCTTGGCTCCTGCAGAACAGCAACAGTGTTAAAAGAGAATGCACTGGGTATACTCAGGGACAGTTTATTTACAGAAAATGTAATGGACCTGATAAGTATCTAACTCAAGTTTTCATTTCCAAAATGGGACACTCTGTTTACTGATTAAGAATTTTTATCTCACTGGGCAAGAGCCATAGTGCTGAAAATGGAGATGTAAAGGTGTCAGTGGGATGAAGAAGAGGAACTTTCAGAATTGGAGATTCAGAGGCATCAGGAAAGCTTTGAAGGACTATTGGAAGGTATCCCAGTCAGGTGGCTGAGCAGGAAGGATGGGATTGGCAGGAAGCAGACAGGGTCTGTGCAAAGGACTGGGAGCAGGGGAGAACATGGCCCTGCGAGGGACCTTGTGGTATGGCTGGAGCCTACAGGCCATGTTTGGGAATAACGGGAAGAGAGACTAGAGAAATAAGGATTAAGATAGTGATGGGAGTAAAATACTTCTACTTACAACTAAAGGCAATGGTGAGTGATCTAAAGATTTTTTGGCAGGAAAATCACATGCTGATATTTGTCTTTTTGAAATAAGTCTCTGCAGAGAACCATGGGGGTGCAGAGTTAGAAGGCAGATATAGACTGGAGGCAGAGAGTTGTGAAGGCTATTGTTTTAATGACCATTTCCAGTGAGAAGTTAGACCAGCCTGAACTAAGTAAAGCAGCAGCAGTGAGGAAACCAATAAAGAGAACAAAATGAGAAATAAGTTGAATGTTGCTGTAGTTTGGATCTGCAGTGTTTCCCAAAGGCCTTTGCTTGTTAAGCCTTATTTCCCAGCTTGGTGCTATTAAAAGGTGGTGGAAATCTTTAGGAGGTGAGGTCTAATGGGAGGTCTTCAGTCTTTGAGTGCCTGGCCTTGAAGACAGTTGTGGACTCCATCCCCTTTTTGCTTGCTGGCCTTGATATAAATGGTTGTGCTCTGTCATGTGCTCACACCATAATGCACCACCCTAGGCTCAAAGCAATAGGGCCACCCAGACATGGACTGATGAGCCAAAATAAACATTTTCTCCTTATAAATTGATTATCTCATATATTTCATATACTTGTTATAGTGACAGAAAGCTGATAAATACAAAGTAAATTCAATAAGATTTGGTAGACAAATTGGCCAGTGATTCACTCTTAACCGTCCTGCCACATCCTGGATACCCTCAGAGCCTTCTTCTGGAGTGTGAATCCTAGTGCTGGGCATCTTTTCCTATCTGTCATACTCTATTTAACTCAATATTAGTTTTGTCTAAAGTTTCTTGAGGGGAGGGCACATGTCTTACTCTACATCACCAAAGAATTCAAAATAATATACTGTTGGTAGAAGTTCTTCTTTGTCTCTCCCCACTACCCAACTGAAAGACCATAGTCCACCTTACTTAATTTCTCTGATGCAGTCAGAATCATGAGTCTCAAGCAGATGATTATTCATTACTCAGTGCTATATGCTTGACAAAAAATACTGTATCAATAAAGGGGCACTTTTATTACTTTTAATCAGTTACAAGAAAAGCATTAATTTCTTCCTTATACTAATATTTTCAATCCCTGAAAGCTGTATTTTAACTAGTTAAGAATCAGCAGAAAATAAGACCTTTAAATAGATGCGATAATTATAGAACACAATTCTAAATTGAATGGTAGGGGAAGAGGTGCCAGAAAAAAATACTCAGCTTATATTACACCTGGTTATTTTTGCATTATTATTTTTAATGTGTTTTGACACCTCAGCTGTTGCATGTAGACTCACTCTGATCTTCAGAGCCCACATTTTGGGTTAGATAATTAAACTGCTTAAATGGCTCATGTTCCTGTCATATTCTTGGGATGGAAATGAGGTAGGGAAATGGTATTATACAAAAGAGATAATTTCTCTCATTCATTCATTCGTTCACTCATTCATTCAGACATTCTAACTTCCTATTATATAAAAGTTCCTGATGTTATAAGGTACTATTAAATAGTGTGTGACTCATCCTCTAACCTAAATGGATTTAAAGTCTGGGGTGAAAGATGAGAAGACTGTATTTATTGAAAAAAAATAACACAAAATTTGTAAAAAAGGGAACTTAGAAGCCTTCCAAACACAATGCTTTTGGGAACAAGAATAGGAAAAAAAATACTTCCAATTGGGACATGTTTCCCATGATAAGATTTCTTGGAGCAGTGGTCATCATGACTAAGGACATGGAAAGGCAGGGAAGGAATAGTTAGAAATCAAGACAGGTGAGGTGGGAGAATCCATGAAGTATGTGGGTAAGGAAGATTAGAACCAAAGTATAACTAGCCTTTCAAGTCAGGCAAAGCTCAACTTTGTCTGACAGCCACTGACAATTTTTTGAGTAGGGAGATGATTGGCCTCATCTGTGCTTTAGGACTATTACTTGGCAGTAATGGATTGGAGTGGGGAGATTCCGAAGGCCAGGAAACCAGATCGAATCAATGCGTAAACCTGTTGAGGCCTAGAGAGGACTGAAGTAGAGTAGCGGAGGAGGGAAGATATATTGCTCTGTGCACAATTTAGCATGTTCTCCCCCTTAGCTAACTGAAAATGAGCCAGAGCATTAGAATTCTCAATGACACCTTGGCAAGGCCTTGGGAACACTAATAGGAAAAATATAAATTTAATGAATAATATGAGTAATAACTTAGATTTCTGTTCAATCTCAAATCCAACAAGAAGTCTAGCTGATGAACATTCACAGTAGTCTATTTACATCCTGTAGGGCAATTCTTTCTTCAGCTGGGACAGGTTTTTGCCTATTATTGTTATTAATGATGCTAATAAATGGAACACTGTCTAAAAAAGCTTGGTGAACTCTTCATCATTACTGAATAGGTTCCAAAAAAGAAGAGCTTGGATTTTTAAATGGAATCATTTATGCACAGCTATCTCCATGTATGCATCATGTCCAAACCCATTAAATAGGGAATTGGAAACTACTTGGTTTTCTGATTTCAGAGGGAGTACTACATTGGAAATAGTCATTAATTTGATAGAGGGAATCACTGTCCTCTGCTGTGAGATGTTGACTAAGTAAAGGACAAAAGCAAAAACAAAACACATCCACCCAAATCCAAGCCATTCCACTGTTCTTTAGTTGCCAATTTTCCCTACACTGACAAAGGGACCATGCTGGGTGAAGCTGTTAAACAATTTATTGTTGTTCCAAGGCCCTTCTTTGGTGTTGACTGAAGGTCTCTATCGCTTGGTTTAAGCTCAAGAACTAAAATAATATTTTGCAGGAGCTCAGCACAGTGTTTTCTAAGGTTCTAGAAAGGTGTATCCATTATTCTGGCTCCTAAATAGCTGTGGGCTTTATTGGTGGCAAGCATTCCTTTGACAAAATAAGGACACTTTCAAAAAGATGCAAAAACCAGGAAAAACTGGTGTTTTAACAAATGGGAAAGTATTTTGTTTGTTTCTAAAATTATACTACTCTAGATAGGGCAGAGGGGTGGGAGAGGAAGGGTGGGGGCAGGGGGTTAGCAAAGTATGTATGAAGACATGAATTGGTGTGAATATACTTTGTATACAAGCAGAGATATGAAAAATTGTGCTCTATATGTGTAATAAGAATTGTAATGCATTCTGCTATCATATATAAATAAAAATAAAAATAAATTCTTTCTTTTTTTAAAAAAATAAATGAGATTATAACTAATACCATGCAAGAAATTAATCTTAAGTATCTTTATGTTAAAGCTACTACAGAAGGACCTAATTTTCTTTGGTAGATGTGATTCTAAAATGCTGATTGTGAGCTGAGATTTAGAGCACAAAAACCAAGTGTCCGATTTATTTAAATTAGAACATATCTATGGAGGGGAGGGGGGATAGTAGAGGATAGGAAAGGCAGCAGAATACAACAGACACTAGTATGGCAATATGTAAATCAATGGATGTGTAACTGATGTGATTCTGCAATCTGTATACGGGGTAAAAATGGGAGTTCATAACCCACTTGAATCAAAGTGTGAAATATGATATATCAAGAACTATGTAATTTTTTGAACAACCAACAATAAAAAATTAAAAAAAATAAATTAGAACATATCTATTAATATAATTGTTTACTGTATTATGTTGACCTATATTCAAAGATTACCTACCATGTAGAAGGTATTGTGATAAACTCTGGAAAAAATGATGACATCATCCTCATATATAAAGAAGGTTATTCTCTCTTCCTTCAAGATATCTATAGCATTGTGATTTCTATGGAATATCTAATCCTATACATGCTTTTCCATAATGGAGTCACTTGAAACAGACATCTTCATGTATTAATCCAATGGCCATTCAAAAAGTAGGTCTCTATTGCTTAGTTTGCTAATAATTACAATGTTTGTTTGTTTGTTTGTTTATTACTCTAATTGGTCTTACATGACAGTAGAATGCACTTTGATATATCATATATACATGGAGTATAATTTCTTATTCTTCTGGTTGTACATGATGTGTAATCCCACTGGACATATAGTTATATATGCACATAGTGCAATAATGTCTGATTCATTCTGCTATCTTTCCTACCTCCAACAACCCCTCTCTTCAGTTTTCGACACCATGCTCAGTGTAGGGGATGCAATAATGAATGTCATGGTCTTTGCCTTCAGGAAACTTCTAAGCTAGTAGGTTAAAAAAAGGCATTTTGGCCTTATTTAAAGGATGTTTCCAAATATCCAAATTATTTTTTGTCTTTATTGTAAGACATGGGAACATTTCTCCTAAGATTTGGGAAAATCCACTTTAATTTAAAAATACACAGCAACCCAATTAAGGATTTCTTTAGAGATATGGAGGCTGCTAGTGTGCTGCCAATAGAGATATTATTTACCAAAACAGATTATGTTTTTTTAATTTGGAAGGTGAGTATGATCCCTACATTATCTAAATGGTTTTTAGACCTGAATCATGAACAAAAATATGCAATAACTTGAATTTGGAGTCTATTTTTATAAAGTATGGCAGATAATGATAAACACATACTGAAATAGCTAATGGACCAGTCAAGTGGTAGCATAGCTTTTCACAGCTACCAGCTGGCAAACTGTTAAATGAGTTGAAATGAGTTATCATGTATTGCTGTTTTATAAATAAAATTCTTGATTTCTTTTGCAGTTATATGTGAAAGAAAGGCATCTATCTCTCAGCATAAACCCTTCTTAGGGTAGCTATGTTTTCAAAAGTCCTGCTGAAGTATTTAGGTTCCATGTAGTGAACTCAAGACTCACAAACTCTAAGTTTCAGTCCTGTCTCTGTCGCTGAGTAGCTTTGAGATCTTAATAAGCTACCTCTTCTTTCCGGGTTTCAGTTTCCTCTCTGTAAAATGAAGATGTTGGGATAATACCTTCTAGCATAGCATCATTTTCTATCTAGTTTACTCTGGAACACAGCAAAGTTATTTACTGTGAGTCCATGTGCTTGGGTTGTGGATAGTTGTTCATCCAGAATATGATTTAGGCTGCCCAAGCCCAGTTTTAATGAACTAACTCTACCTTAGGTTCATAAGAAAGAATTTTATTTTGTCCCCTCACTCTTATTTTTGACCATTCATGGGTTTCTATAGTCCAGGGGCAATATAAGTATGAAGATATGTATGTGATCATAGTAAAATCTTTTATTACTATTTGGCTTGAGTCTGGATAAACTATGTCAACTTGCTGCCCAATCCAACAAACACAAGGAACTCTAAAGTCAACTTACTCCCCTCATGCCCAAGATTGGCCCTTGTTTCCCAAGGATTAGTATACACTCGATCCTTTACTCCTGGCCTCAACTCCCTTTTGTTCCATAACAGCCCCCCCCCCTTAATTTTAAGTGTATATCTATAAGTTTCCTATTTTCATCCCTCAGACATAAAAATTCTTTAGTGGAGTCAGTGGTCATTGTTTCTGCAATGCATGTACATGCATGTGTGGACCCATTTGTACCCATTTGTGTTTCCTGGTCTTATATGTTATTCCTAATTGTCACTCATTTTCTCCAAGTGTGATTACCATGTGAATGGAATTTATCCTTGCTTAAATCCAATCATGAGGATCAATTTCTACTAATAGTGGAATAACCCCTATCAGAACAACCTCCTACTGATGGTATCTGTAGATATATATATATATATACATATATATATATATATATATATATATATATATATAAATCAATAAACAAAATATATACAAAAAAATATACAAAATCATCTACTTGAAGGCAAGGCAGAACAACCAAAAACAGCCCAAAACTGGAGAGAAGTGAACACCTGTGAAATAAAATTGAGCATTTCCCAATTTTTATGACTTTTTCCCTAAGGATTAACCCCTGTCAGATCAATCTGACTGACTGAAACTCAGGTAAGAACCAAGAGAAAGAATGCCTGCCTAAAAACAATCCAGAGTTAAGACTATGTATCATTCATAATGCTCTTAATCTGCATAC
Organism: Marmota marmota marmota; assembly: GCF_001458135.2. Taxonomy (NCBI): domain Eukaryota; kingdom Metazoa; phylum Chordata; class Mammalia; order Rodentia; family Sciuridae; genus Marmota; species Marmota marmota. Next base: position 803,772 of record NW_026000225.1, on the reverse strand, counting down.
ATATGAAGAATTAAGAAAATATGATCCATACTCAAAGACAGTAAGGAACAAATGGAGACTAATACTGAAAACTATTCCAAAAAGTAGATTTTGGAATCACTCTCAGGGATGTAAAGGGAAATATACTCATAAGTTATGAAATAGAAAATTAATCAGAGTTTGGGATGTAGCCTAGTGTTAGAGATCTTCTTATAACGTACAAGGTTCTGGGTTCCTTCCCCAGCACCACACCACACACACACACACACACACACACACACACACACACACACACACACCACTGAGTCTGCAATAGAAACTAAAAGAACAAAGTGCTTATTTTAGGATCTTAAAAATAAAATATTTAAAATTCAAAATTCCATGGAAGGATTTATAACAAGAACTAACTAGATTTGACACAAAAAAGTAGTCAGTGAACTTGAAAATTATATCAATAGAAATTGCTAAATCCTAAGAACAAATAGAAAAATTGTTCTAAAAAATCCAAACAGTAGTGTGTGGAAAAATGTCAAAAGTCTATTATATGTTAAAACAAGACAAATTTACACATTTGAGAAGTTCATGAATCTTAAGTAGAATAAATATGAAGAAAATAATACCTGTAATTATCAGGTACATTATAGTCCAAATGCTGAAGACCAGAGAAAGAGAGCAAATGTTGAAAGCAGCCAGAGAAAAATAACACATTATAGTGAGTGTAGCAACAATATGATTTATAGCCAATTTCTCATGAAGTAAAAAATAAATAAATTCAGAAGTCAATGGAACTTTTCAAAGTGCCGAAAGGAAGGAAGACGGTAAGAAAAACAAAAAGAAACCAAGCAAACTTGTCAACCAGTGAAAATATTCTTCATGAATAAAGGTGTAATCAAGATATTTCATATAAACAAAAACAAATGAATTTGCTGCCAGCAGATTTGTACTACTAGAAAGTGCTGAAAGAAGTTTTTCAGGCTATCCAGAAATACCAGATGGAAAATCAGATCTTCGAGAAGATATGAAAATCATCAGAAATGATAAACATGTGTACAGGTATCATAGGTTTCTTTTTGATTACTTTAAATTTTATATGATTTTTATGCTTCTTCTTTTTTAAAAAAAGGAAATATAATTCACACACCATAAAATTTATCATTTCAAAGGATACAGTTCAGTGAATTTAATATATTCCCAAAGTTGTGCAATCATGAACACAATTATTTTTAGAATGCTTTATCATCACAACAAAGCCCTGTACCATTAGCAGTCATTCCCTGTTACCCCCTCCACCAGAGCCCCTGGAACACACTCTTTTATCAGATACATGATTTGTAAATTTTGTGTAAATTCTGTCTCCGTGGATTTGTCTGTTCTGGATATTTCATATAAATAAAACTATGGCCAGGTGCAGTGGTGCATGCCTGTAATCCCAGTGGCTGGGGAAGCTGAGCAGGAGGATTATGAGTGCAAAGCCAGCCTTAGCAAAAGTGAGTCACTATTCAACTCAATGAGACCCTGTCTCTAAATAAAATATAAAATAGGGCTAGGAATGTGGCTTAGTAGTAAGTTCCCCTGAATTTAAACCCAAGTATTCCCCAAAAAAATTTCTAAAATAGATAAATAAATGAATAAATAAAACTGTGTAATATGTTTCTTGAGTCCTGTTATTTCATGTAGTGTGATATGTTTAAGTTTCAACCATGTTGAAGCATATATTGGGACATCATTCATTTTTATTACTGAATGATATTTCATTGAATAGATATAACTTTTGCTTATTATTCAGTTGATGGGTATTTCAGTTTTTGCCTCATTTTGACTATTATTAATAATGCTGTTTTTCAATATTTGTGTAAAAATTTTTTGCATGAACATGTCATCAGTTCTTTTGGGTTATGTATTTCTAAGAGTAGAAATGATGGTATGGTATAGTAACTGTATGTATATGTAAGTGATATGGTAGATATATGTATAACTTGTAAAAGAACTGTAGAACTGTTTTCAAAAGTGATGCATCATTTTAAAATCCCACCAGTAGTGGGTGAGTATCCCAGTTTCTATGTTTCCTTTCCAATACTTATTATCTTCTTGATTACAAATATCTTAATGTATAAAGTGATATCTCATTGTGGTTTTGATTTGCTTTTTTCTGATGGCTAATGATAGTAAGCATCTTTTCATGTGTTTATTGAACATTTGCATGGCTTCTTGGTGAAATACCTATTCATATCCTTTGATGAGGTTTAAATACAGTTATTTATCATTTTTATTGTTGGATTGTAAGAGTTCTTGATGAAGTATGGATATTAAACTCTCAGACTAGTTTTCATTTTTCCCATTCTATAGGTTTTGTTTTCAATTCATTAATAGTTTCTACCTTTCAAAATACAAAGATTTTAAATTATGATTTATTTATATTTTCATGTTTATTATTTGTGTTTGCATTTTTCATAATCAGGCAACTTTTATCATTTATTTTATATATACATACATTTTATCATATCTAAGAAAACATTGCTTAATATAATTGTCATAAAGTTTTGCAGAAAATATTTTTCTAAAAGTTTTATAGTTTTAAATCTTACATTTAGGTATTTGATTCATTTTGAATTGAGTTTTGTATGTAATTTGAGTAAAGAGTCCAATTTAATTCTTTTGAATGTAACTATTCAATTATACCATAACATTCATTGAAAAGACTATTTCCTTATTGAATTTTCTTGGCATCTTTGCTGAAAATCAATTTACCATAAAGTATGGTTTTATTTCTGGACTATCAATTGTATTCCATTGATATCTTTGTTTATCTTTATGCCAGTACCATATGATCCTGGTTACTATAGCATGTGGCTAAGTTTTGAAATCAGAAGTGTCAGTCCTCCCATTTTGTCCTACATTTTCAAGATCACTTTGGCTATTCTGGATTCCTTCTATTTCCATGTAACTTTTAGCATCACTTTTCTACTTTATCAAAAGAAAAAAGACAATTAGGATCTGATAAGTATTAGGTTAAGTCTATAGATCACTTTGATAAATATTTCTATCAACAATATCAAGTCTTTTAATTCATAAATATAAGATGGTATTTCAACAATTTGGATTTTCTATATTTTTTAATAATATTTTTAGGTTTTAGTGTACAAGTCTTGTAATTTGTTAAGCTTATTTTTAATACACTATTCTTTTTATACAGTTTCAAATGGAAATACTTTCTTAATTTTAATTTTGGATTATTTATTGTAAATGTATAGAAATGTTTGATTTGATTTTATCAACAATATCATGAAACCTAGCAGAACATATTTCCTAGCTCTAAGAAATTGTGTGTCTGTGAGTGTTCTTTGTGATTGTCTATATACCAAGTCATGGTATATGCAAATAGAGAGTTTTATCAATATGATGCTTTTTATTAAATGCTTTTTTCTAGTGTCTTTGGCTAGAAACTTAGCAATACAACGTTGATGAGAAGTGGCAAAAATAGACATACTTGTTTTATTCCTGATTTTAGAAAACAAATGCTTTCAGTTGTATACCATTAAGTATGATGTTAGTTTTGGGTTTTTCATAGATGTTCATTATCAAGTTGAAAAATTTCTATTTCTAGTTTGTTTTTTTTTTTATCATGGAAGGGTTTTGGTCTTTGTCATACCCCTTCTTTATCTGTAGAGATAATCAGGCAATTTTTTATCATTTATTTTCTATATACATACATTGATTACATACAAATTACAAACACTGATTTTCATACGTTGAATCAACCTTGCATTCCTGGTATTCTAGTTTCATAGTGTAGAAACCTTTTTATATCTCTGGATTCAGTTTGCTGGCATTTCGTTAAGGATTTTTAAAGGATATTGTAGTTTTCTTCTCATGTGATGACTCTCTCTTATTTTGGCCTCATTAATATAGGTGAGTTTGAGATATGTAGGTAATTAAGAAAAATAGATATGTCCACAGGTAACAGTAGCACACCTGAAAGTTGCTGAGTGGATGCTTTGATACCTTTGTATGCCGGGGAAGTCCTTCATAGCATGAGACCATCCAGAGGCTCAGTGGGGACTACTGATCTGAAGAGGAGAAAGTCCAGGGAACTCCTGAGGAAGGGAAGGGTCAGAGAGTGAGCTCAAGTGTATAGGTGATGCTACTCAATAGGATGGCCGGGAGACTTCTTGGTCAGGGAGTTCTGAAGGTAGCAGTGACAGGGGTTTATCACAACTACAGGATTTATTCTAATCTTTGTCTATCTGATGCTGAGTGCAGCTTCATGGGGTATTCCCAGCAAGCTGACACTACTGAGCAAAAAAATCTGCTTACTTGGGCTCCATTTCAAAGAATTGCTTGTGTAAAAATTTGAACTTGGTTCTGGTAGGCTTTGACTTAGCAGATCTCAGCCTGCTGTGAAGAAGGAGACAACCTAGCACCAGTATGCAGGGACCATCTTGGCCTCACTTATATAACTGAGGTTCATAGAGTGAATTGGAAGTGCCTCTTTCTTTTTCTGTTTCTAGGAAGGATTTGTCAATGATTGGTGTTAATTTTTAAAATAGTAGAATTCACCAACAAAGTCATCTGGTCTTAGACATTTCTTTAGGTGGACATTTTTATTCTTTTTACTAATTCAATGTCTTGTTATAAGTCTATTCCTATATTTTTCAAAAATCAGTTTGTTTTTGGTATGAATTTATCTGTTTTAACTTGGTTGTCTTATTTGTTGGCATATAGTTATCCATAGTGTTCACTTCTAATTCTTTATATTTCCTGAAGGTCATTAGTGATGCCTCTCTTTTACTACTGACTTCAGCAATTTTTGAGTTACTGTCTTTTTCTTGTTCAATATAGCTGAAGTTTTATCAATTTTGTTGATCTTTTCAGAGAATCAACTTTTGATTTTATGTTTTTTATTGTTTTTCTATACTCTGTTTCATTTATTTCCAACCCGATGTTTACTGTTTTCTCCTTTCTGCTTTCTTTGGGTTTATTTTGATCTTCTTTATCTAGTTTCTAGGATGAAAGTGTGGGTTATTGATTTGAGATATTTTTTTTCAATGATTTTGTGTATAGCTATACTTTTTTCTCCAAGTACTGCTTTTGTTACATTTCATAAGTTTTCATTGTATTCACCTAAATGTATTCTCCATTGTGCCTTTAGATGTCTTCTTTGTCCCATTTACAGTTTCAGTTTTATTTCCACAGATCTATGAATTTCTCAATTTTTTTCCATTATTAATTTTTTATTACATTTTATTGTAAACATACAGTCTACATGCATTGTACTCAAATGTGCTTTGCTCTCCTCTCATGTATAAATCTCTGCTCAGTGTTGGAACTCATACTGCCAAAGATGAAGTATTCTAATCAGACATCAATCAGACATTTCCTTCAAGCACCTTTATCTTAAGGTGCTCTATGCCTCCAAATACCTGGCTAAAGAGAGATTTTCCTCAATCAACAGTATAGCTGAATGTCAAGTTTCCTTCCTAATCACACTTTCTTACCCATTTGTACAGGTATTTTTCCAAATGAAGACTCCTACTCAATGGACATAAATCTCCTCCTTGTTCTATTTGACTCTATACATTCTTATCTCTGATCCATCAAAGCTTCTTTAAACACAGTTTCATTATGTTATAGTTCTTGAAACTTGAAACTTTCCCTCCTCACATACCATTTGCTTGGGAAACTTAGGTTCTTTTTTTTTTTTTTGAGAGAGAGAGAGAGAGAGAGAATTTTAATATTTATTTTTTAATTTTCGGTGGACACAACATCTTTGTTTGTATGTAGTGCTGAGGATCCAACCCAGGCCGAATGCATGCCAGGCGAGCGCGCTACCATTTGAGCCACATCCCCAGCCCAAAAAACTTAGGTTCTTAACTTAGTAACTCATGGCTTCCATTTCTATCTCAATTTATGTTTACTTTTTAAAATGTACATTTTATTTTTTAGAATAGATTAACAGAAAAATTGTAAAGATAGTACAAAGTATTTTGATATACTCTGTCCCCATCTTCTCCTATTATAAACATTTTACATTTGTTTATTAATTCTTCACAAATTGTTCAGACAAAAATTTTACATAAGTATCATCTGAAGTCCACATTTTATCTAGATAATATTGATTTTTATCTATTCTTTTTTTCCTTTGTCAGAATTCCATTTAAAATATTATATTTACCTTTAATGTCTCCTTAGACTTCTCTTGGATGTGATAGTTTCAACTTTTTTTGTTTTTGATAATCTTAATAGTTTTGATCATACTGTTTAGATATTTTGAAGATTGCTCCTCAATTAGAGTTTTTTGATACTTTCCTTATTAGATTGGATGACCATGGTGGTTAAATTTCATTGTTATTACATCATATTAAGTGTAGGCACTATCAGTGTGACTGTTGATGTTGACCTTGACCATCTGGCTTACATCATCTTGGACAATCACAGTTACCCTGAACTCTTTGGAAGAAAGTCATTATGCACAGCCCACACTCAAGGAGTTGGGAGTTATTTTCCAGCGCTTCTAGGGTGGTGCATTTACATTACTTATTTGGAATTCTTCTGCAGGGAGGATTTGGCTATTCTCCCTGTTTATTTATTCAATCATTTATTTATAGCAGCGTGGGTACATGAACACATTCATTTTAGGATTATAATCCATTTCTACACTACTTGTTTTCTTGTTCGAATTCTTCTAGGTTCTGTTATTGGGAACTCTTAGTTGGTTGCTGTGTCCCTTTGATATACCATCCTCACTGTCACAGGAGAGGGGAAGTAAGTGAAGTTATTTCATTTTTGCATTTTTTTACTTTCTGGTATGATAAGATGCTCAAGTCTCATCTTGTAAATTTCCTGCCTGAGTCCTAGAATCAGCTATTTCTGGAAGGAATCCTAGTTTCATTATTTTTTCCCTCCTTCTTCTGGGATAATAATATTAGAAACCAAGATTTGGGCACTAGTTACTTGCTTACTTGAGTGACTCCCTCTCTTATTTCATCTAGTCAAATTCTTTTCCTTTGAGGCCTTTTCCTCATTTTTTCACATTCAATCTGTGCCTTTAAATTCATCATTCCTCTACTAGGAGAGTCTCCTAAATGGTCTCTTTCTTAATCTAATTCCCACTTGGCAATCAGAGAGATTTTTAAAATACAAATCTCATTATGCCATTACCCTGGTTAAAAAATCTTCATAAGCTCAAGATTGCCTTCCAGAGAAAGATTAAGCTTAATATCGTTGGAATGTTTTTTGGAATCTGGTTCCTATTCTCTTCTCCAACTGCACCTCTAAAACCTCTCAAACTCGGTTTGCATTCTATCCTTAGTACAATGGTTTTAGTTCTTGGAAGCCTTTGCATAGTTTTATTCCTGGAAGACTGCCCTAATCCTTTTTTCCCCCTTTGCCAATAAACACACACACACACACACACACACACTTCACTAGATAGAATTTTTTAGACTTTAGATTCTTAGATGAGCAACTTCCGGGAAACTTTTTCCAGAATTCTTCCCTACTGGGCTCCCTTCCTATACCGCCTACCAGATCTTACACTGTGGTTTACAGTTGCAACACTATCATAATGGTGAGCAACCACCTTCCCTTAGAACTGGGAGCACTGATGGCAATGACCTTGAACATTTGCTTCATCACTGTATTCTTAATACTTTAGCACAAATTATGGCCTTTGACATATACTTCAGAAGTGTTTGTTTAGTGAATCAATAAGTGACCCATTGGATATTCCACTTCATACAATTCTAAGGATATGGTGGTCATGGACATATTTCTAAAGGAATACCATTTGCCATGTGTTAAATAAATTATTTTTTTGTAGGCAGAGTAGACCTCAATGTGTGACACATCTCTTCCATGACAGGAAGAAGTGAACAGTTAAGGTAAACCATCCATTGTTATTCATAACATGGCAGAAAAACTTATTGACCTTTTTGTTCTTTATTTCCAAAATGAAAGCAAAAGAGAGAGTACAGACTTTGGGCTGTTTGGGATCATTCTATTCTAGTGTGTGGGCATGCCCTTGGTGACACTTACTGGGAAACCAGCCATGGAGCAATGGACAAGAATTCTAAAGCTGCCAAAAAAATTTATACCTGCACCTGGGAGCTCAGAATAGAGCATGGTCTCGAAGGTATTTCCAAAACAATTTCAAAACTTCTATACTTCCACTCTTGTTAATTATGGACTCACCAAGATTCTAACACAAGAACAAATAGATAAGACTTGACATTGCTCATCTATACTCTTTTTTACTTGGAGAAAACTTTAATATCTTTTAAATATCTTCCCTAGGGAAACTGGGACAGTCACTTTGCTCTTATGAAAAATGATTGCATGTGAAGCTTCCAGAACTGCTAGAATGGAAATGATTTCTGCTCCTTCTGAACATATGCACACCAATAGTCCTCCTCTAAATCTGATAGCATATTATAAACATTCCTGGTATCTTAGCCCAGATATCTCTTGGATGGGAAATAGAATATTAATAGACTTCTCTAGCAAATAGTTTTTTTTAGGTAAGAGTCTTAAGATACCACAATTTTGCCATTTTTTTCTTTTGAAGAAACAACATGCTTGTGTGTCAGGTTTGAAAAGAAAATCTTTTACCATGATATTAAATAGAGTTTAACTAGATATGTTTGTCTTTTTAAAAATCCCTATTTAGTGAAGAAATTAGGAGAGCTGAATACAGTAGTCATCTCTTACCCACGGTATGAATGCATTTTAAGACCTTCAAGACCTCTAAGGGATGCTTGAAACTATGGATAGTATAAAGCCCTATGTGTGATGTTTTTTTCTATATGCACAGATATCAATTTAATGCCTTTATATCTTAAGTAAGCACTTGTCATGCATTGTGGGTGTAACTTTACACTTTGAGTGAAACCACAAAACTAGCACGAAATTTCTTTTTGCTTTTTCACAATTTTGTTGAAAAGACATCATTCTTAGTATTGATCCTAGCAACCTCAGCATATGATTTTCTTCATTCATTATTAATTTAATTAATTTTATTTTTTTCATTTAAAGGAAACACTTAACAACTTCTCTTTGCCAGCCTCACTAATCTTGTGGTTTGAGGGCCATTATTAAGTAAAACAAGGGTCACTTGAACACAGGTATGGAGATATCATGATGGTTGATCTGATAACTGAGATGACTCAGATGTGATTAAGAGGCAGGTAGCATATGCAACCTCTGCAACTGCCACTGGATAATGTGAGATTGTAGCATGGTACTTAGAAGGGAAGGCAATTGAAAATGTATGAATTATTTATTTGTGCAAGTTTCCTTTTAATACTTAAAAATTTTCATTTAGTATTTTGGGGCCATGGTTGACCATAGGCAACTGAAACTGTAGAAATCAAATCTGTAGATCAGAAGAGAATACTGTACACTAAAGTATTTGACTTCTCTAACCATCTGTGAGCTATGTTGACTCTATTTGTAATGTCTCTCTCAAATACACTGAATAGGAATACTAACAGCTTCTTTATTCTTACTCTTTGTTCTTAATAGCCCATTATAATTATTTTAAATACCCTCTATTATTTCATGTCCATCCATTAAAATAATATTTCCAGTGGTGCATATATGAGCTTTTTTATGACCTTCAGGCTTATCAGATATATTATAAGGTGTCCAGTTAAAATTGCTTTTTTTATGTTCATATGTTTTTGTGGTCACTCAACTTTTATTTAATATATCAAGTTTAATGTATAGAATTGAAATTCTTATGTAATAAATCTATCAGTCTTTTCCCTGATAATTGTATTTGCTTCTTATTTAAGTTTATTATGGGGTATAAAGTAATAGCATGATTTTTTAATTCAATGAGGAATAAGCAAATCAAGCCAGTTAACATATCCATTATCTCAAATAGTTAACTTTTTTCATGGTAAGAGCATTTGAAATTTACTTTCTTAGCAATTTTGAAATACCACTAGCTGTATTTACCATGCTGTACAACAGAACTAAAAACCGTTTATTCTGTTTAAGATTTTATAGCCTTTAATCATAATCTCCCCATTTCTCCTAAACTTCATCCTCTATCACCAGTATTCTAATCCTTTCTTCTGAGAGTTTGGTTATAGATTCTACATATACTTGGAAACACACAGTATCATCCTTCTGAGCATGGACTATTTTACTTAGAATAATATCCTACAATTTCATCCATGTTGCCACAAATGACAGAACCTCCTTCTTTTCAAGGCTGAATAGTATTCTGTCATGTATATATGCTACATTTTCTTTACCCACTCATCTGGTGGTGACATTAAATTGTTGCCAAAACTTGCATATTGTGAATAGTGCTTCAGTGAATATGGATATCAGCATCCCTTTGACAAACATTTCATATCTTTTGGGTAAACACACAGAACTGAGATAGTAGGATTATATGGTAATTGATTTTTAGTGTTTTGAGGAAGCTCCACATAGTTTTTTGTAAAGGTTGTGCTAATTTACATCCCCCCAAACAATGCACAAGTGCTCCTTTTCCTCTGTGTCCTTGCCATCCCTTGTTACTTTTTATCTTTTTGATAATAGCTATTCTTACAGGTTTGTGATTTTAATTTGGATTTCCCTAATGATTAGCTATGTTTAGCATTTTTTTCATACACTTATTGGCAATTTGTATGTCTTCTTTTGAAAAATAACTATTAAGGTCCTTTGACCATTTTAAATACTTTTGTTTATTTGTTTTGTTTCTCTGCTATAGAGTTAATTGAGATCCTTATATATTTAGATATCAAATATTAAATGTATGGATTACAAATATTTTCTCCCAATGCATAAGTTATTTCTGCACCCTAATTTTCTAGCAAGAGTATACAAGAAGTACACAATGTTTAGTACATATGGATACTAAAAGAATAATTTCTTGCTTTATTCAAAATTCAAAAGCAATTATATCCTTTGACTTACATGTTCTAGAAGTCTATTATGTAGTTTAGTGCCAACAGCTAACAATATATATTGTAAATTTAAACATTTGCTAAGAATGTATATCTTATGTTTCTTATCACAATCAAAATAATACTAATAAATAAAGAGGGGAGGGAAGACTTTTGAAGGTGATGGATTGGTTTATGACAGATTTTGTGATAATTTTATGGGTATGCATATTTCTCTAAATTCATCAGGTTGTATACATTAGTCTCAAGTTTTTTAATGACACTTATAGCTCAATAAAGTGGATTGTAATTAAAAAGAATAAGTCCACAAAACATTGATTTTTGTAAGTAATTCATTTCTTCACAAATAATTGAGACATTAAAAGTATGTGAAATTTTGAGCTTTTCTCCCATTTCTGTTCTTCTAGTAAGATTTGAAAAGTTAGACCTAACCAAAACAAATGTAAGGTGTTTTTTCTTCACATAAGTTTTATTACTTTTCCATTATATGGTGATATCAAAGCCTCAATCATCTTCTCTGTTCTTTTGAAGAAATGTTATTTTTGTTTATTACTAACCTTTACCACATTTTTCTCCTCATAGATTATTTTATGTGCTACAGTGACACAGATCTCTAGTGATATTGGAAATATTTAACATATATATACACAGAATAATTTTTAATGTGATCGAACTTACAATAGTCACTCTTAACTATTTAGAAATTTTGATTTATAAAGTCAAAGAACTCTCACACATATCATGTGTAGTTAGTTGCTGGCATAGTGAGATATGCTTTTTGTTGGTGTACCTAAAAAGTACTTTCTAGAACTATCAAAATAAGCCTCCAATATATCTTAAAAATTACTTGGCAAATCAAACTTAGATATCAAAACAATGTTTTTTTTGTTGTTGTTGTTGTTTGTTTGGGGCTCATTAGCAGGCACTGATTATTCTGTATTTGTGATAAGAACCATACAAAGAAGAAAAGCAACTTAGAATAATGATATTGCCTTCTTGTGCAATCAAGATGAAGCTGTTGCCGGAGCACTTCATAACTGAATCTTATAAATATCACTAGATACACTCATGTGCTGGAATCTGTGGCATCACCCCCTCAACCTTCACCTCCTCTGTAAAGAGGATCAAGGTTGAGATGGGAGTAAGGGAAAGAGAGAAGGTATGGGCAGGGAGCATTTGTGTTAGGCTAATCCCCCAACCCTTTTAACTACTTTTTCATGCTGTGTTCTGTCTAGGCCTCTCTACTGTGTAATAAGGTATAACCAAGTATATAGAGAGAATATGTGTGTGTGTGTATAGAACAAAAGGACTTATTTTGTTAGGTGGGGGGGAGGCATAACTTAAGCTGTCTGTGAGGCATAGAACCATACAGGCAGGAATTCAGATACAGGCTCTGGGTAATTCATCATTGTGTACGTGTATGTCTTTTCTTGACATCTCTTACTCACTTTCCTTTCTGTGCTCCTTAACCTTCCACAGGGGGAAAAAAAAGAAACTTTCTGGAAAAAATCCAACTTTACCTTGGTTGACTACAAGAAAAGTGGGATTTTTGTCTTTCCATTCCATCTCAGTGAGAGTTGTTAGGAGAACCCCCATGGTCAAAAATGGTAGTTATTTCAGAGTTCAAGAACTGCTGCCAAGCTGAGTCCCTAAGTAGGCTTAGGGACTCAGAACCTCCCAGGGTACTTAGTCTCAGGCAGTCCTTGTCATCATGTAAACCGTCTCCACTGCCATTCATAATCCCATGGGAAAATTTAACAGAGTACAACATTTAAGTTGCAAATTTTCACAACTAAATCAAAGAGTCTAGTGATTGATAATCAATAAGGATAAGAGAATAGTTAAGCTGAATACAGCTAATGTTTCTTCATGTTCCTGTCTGTAGCCTGAGTCCCTACAACTCCCCTGTTCTGCTTAGCCTAAGAAGTCAGAGCTCTCAGCACCTAGCCATACACCGCTGAGAAGGATGGCTGAAGGGGGCTCCCTACAGTGAGCCTGCATGGAGTGCACTGTGGAAGTGGAGTGAGGTCACTGTGACTAAGAGTAATTATTCCACTATGAAGAGAATAACTTAACTGATCATAACTGTGAATCAATCAAACTTATAAAAGCTTTTCTGTTGCATTTGGTATTTTGCACATGCTATTCATTTTCCCTTTTTATTTCTCTACCTTATGCATTTACTCAGTGTTTCTCTATTTAAAACAAATCCAAACAGTGGATAAAACCATCACTGAGCCTCTTGGGTATGTTCCATTTTCTTTAAAGCACTAGAAGATTTTTTCCTGGGGATTTCACACAGGCACAGCTCTGACAAACACAAAATTGAGAAGTGGGTGAAGTGTATCTTTAATACTTCCTCTTGTTTTTTTCTGATGCCTCTTTTACTCTCAAAGAGGCTCCCCCGCTTTCCCCGGTTCCTGTGCCCCACTTCATTCCTCATAACACATATTCTCAGATTCAGATAAGTAGTTACTTTCTTTAGAAAGGCCTCAAGGGATTTGCTCTCCTAACAGAGGTGGCTTTTAACCCTTACATCAGTTGTGCAAGGAAAGACAGAAACTTTGTCCCTATTGACTCACCAACGTGTCCCCTTACCCCATCCACCTTTCACTCCAGCCTCCGCTAACTACCATTCTACTCTCTATGTCTATGGATTTTTAGATTTCACATTAAGTCACACCATGAAATATTTGTCATTCCGCACCTGAATTATTTTCCTTAGTGAAATATCTTCTATATTCATCCATGTGGTTGCAAAATAACAGATTTTTCTTCCTTTGTGTGTATCTTCCATTGTGGATCTTTTCATTAAAGTCTTCCTGACACTTCTCTAATTATTACACCATGGTATGTTCTGTTTTACTCACTGGCCTTGTAGGTCTTGGTACATGGTATTATGGTGAATCCAGAAATGACCCCTTTACCTGAAAGTCACATCAGAGCTTTTATTAAATGTTACTTTTGTATATGTGGTGCTAGGGATTAAACCCAAGTTCCCCCTCATGCTAGGCAAGTGCTCTATCACCTACAATTGCAGCAAACTGCCCACCTAGTAGTTAGTATTTATTAACAATTTATTAATTTTAGAAATTTACATTAATTTTAATGAATACCTACAAATTGTGTGGTGCCAGGTGATATTTCCATACATGTATACGTTGTATGATATTTAAATCAGATTAAACACATCTATCTCTCTAACATTTATCATTCTTGATGGTGGAAACATTTAAAACTCTTTCTAGGCCTGGGGTTGTGGTTCAGTGTTAGAGTGCTTGCCTAGCATACGTGAGGCATTGGGTTTGATTCTCAGCTCCATATATAAATAAATGAATAAAAGTCCATCAACATCTAAAACAATTTAAAAAATCTTTTTACTAGCTTTTTGAAATGTACAATACATAATTGTTATCTTTATCCACCTTACTGTATAATAGCATATCACAATGTCTTCTTAACTGTAACTTAGTACTTGTTTGTATGAGAGGTAGATCAATGCGTACCACTAAACAATTATTTTAACATGACATTGGAAGGATTTATATTTCTAACACTGAATTTTAGTAATTCTCTGATCGTGTCACCTTTATTTCTCTCAGGGAATTCAGGAGGGGTGGGTGCAGAGGTAGGAATTACATGCATATTTCCTCTTCTGAGTCTAGACCTTGGTTGATTCAGAGACTTGACTTTAGAAATCATCCATTTAGTGGGGACTGCAGCCTCTTCAAGTCTGAGTCAGTCTCACCATCATTAATTCTGATGTGGTGCTCAGCAATTCCCATGATAACTGTTGACTTTTATTGTCTCTCTAAAATTGGTTCCATTCTGAGAATAATCTGAAAATAATTTCATGTTATTTTATTTCCATCATATTCCTGTAGCATTCCCTTCGACCTCTTCTCCAACACTTGCAATTTGGCTGAGAAATGTAATTTTGAGACAGAGAAGACATTTGAGAATTTCTGTGCTTTCAAATTTATTTCAGTTTTTTTATACATAAGACCCAGACTATTTTCTTCTTTTGGAAACTTTTGAAGGTGATTATGTATATGTTTTTTTTAGGAACTACACATACTCATCTTAGATAAAGAAGCAATTCATTTTAAAGGATGCCTAGTTCTGCATTCTGTAGCTCTCAGATCAGAAAAAGGTACTGTGCCTCCCTCTGGAGGGAGGTGTTCGTTAAAAAGATGAAAAGTTTTCATTTAAAAACTTGGCAATTGTGTTTCATGAATTCAGTGAAATCAAAATTGATCCTAGGGCTCTCATCTCTCAGAAAAGATTCCTCAATGCCCACAAATGGCCCTGTTATATTGTTACCTGATTGTTTTAGACACAAACTTTTTCCAGGGTTGGTCCTTTGTCAGTGGTTTCCAGTTGTCACTCACAACTCCACTATTTAATTAAGAGCTCCTCTAAGCTATGTTACTTGAGACTGTCCTCCTCATTTTTGTTTTTGTTTTTTCCTCTTACATTCCCCACAGCTTTAACAGGCACACAGTATTTTCCTCCATTTCTAAATTGTAATTCATTTTCTTGAAAGAATAATAGAAAGCAGCTGAAGAAATATGAAGCATTTAAAGCTGACTTTTGAACACCAAAGAACCCTCCTTGTAAGGTAATTTTGATGGTGTTTGTCAGAATGAATTGCACTCTGCCTTTAAAAAGTAATGGATACGCACAGGACTTGCGGCAACAGTTTGGCTTTATGTCAGAGATGCTGGCTTTTCCAAAACTGAAAGATTTTATGAACCAGACTCCAACCCCTGCTGCTTAGTGGAGTCAGTTTTCAATTACAATCATTTCAATGAGTGCAAGCCTGGTTCTGAAAAAGAACAGGCAGGCAAAATGTGTATGTGTGTGTGTGTGTGTGTGTGTGTGTGCGTGTGTGTTGGAGTTGTGGTGTCGTCTAAAGAAAAAGCAGTGACAGGTAACACATGAGGTGTCTTAGGAAGCAATGGAGGATCATGAGGGGAAAGGTAAGGTGGCAGAGAGTAAGATAGAAGGGAGCAGTGGCCCCATTTCCCTTGGTCATCCTGACCACTTACGTTCAGGTCCCTGGTAGAAACAATGGCCAAGATTTATTGAAAATTATTCCCCAAGCCAATTTTTTTGGTGTTGGTTCCTTAGTTGAGTGGGCCTCTCAGAAATCTCCCAAATGGAAATGCTTTGTACAGGTTTGGAGAGAAAATCTGGGAACACCATCTGTTGTCGATGGGATTTTTTGGAATTCAGTTATCTGCTTTTGTAGCTGAATAGTTTACTCATGGACCCCCAGGGAAATTGTTGCCCTTGCCTTTGAGAAGATTCCCCAACCATCTGACACAGAATGGAGACACAAGCTAGACTCCAGGAATATGACTCTGAACCCCAGTAAAACATACAAATTAATATTCTGTAAATGATGTGCAAGGTGCTAAAGGGCTCTGGGTAATGGTCTCATCAGAGTCTGCAGAAAGCTATTCTGAAAAATAAATCACAAGTCAATGTATTTTCTATTAATGTATGAAATGCTCCCTTCTTTAGGAGCTTCTACACATGAGTGAATTATATGAGATGATTGATGCCTGAGTTGTTTTTGGGAAATGGTCAGGAGGTATTATGACTTGCTATAAGGTAATTGGGCTTAAGCTCACTGCACTTGATAATTCCTCAAGAAAGGAATCCTTTATCCGCGAATGGTACACCTTCCTTGCCCAAGTCCTCACATGTAGAATTATACGTTTAGGAGACTCAATCAAGAGGTAATTACATATGCAGAACATCTCCATGGTGCATAATATTACTGTCTTGGCTTTTTTTTAACTTGTAGGTGAAATTTAATATGTAGAAACTACCTTTCTCTAGGATGAGTGTTATAAGTAATATTTTTGAGCTGTGAAAAATAGTCTCTCAGAAGTGAGAGCCAATACCAACTATTTCTCTGTGGCTATTTTAAGTTGGGAAAACTCGGGTAATAAAAGTCACAGATTCATTTGTACTGTGCTTAGATGCATAAAAGAACACAATTACCTTTTTTGGGGGTCTAAACATATATATATATATATATATGTATGTGTATATATATATATATATATTTTTTTAATTTTTTCATGAACTTCTACTTGCTGGTGGGCCAAAAAGAAATTAACTTTATTTAACCCATAGTGTTTCTAGCTTAATTGTATCTGGTCTATTGAAACAATTCCTTTAGATAATGTCCATCTATAGGATACTTGCTTATACCTCTTCTTTTACCCCTGACCACAGCTACTTTTTTTTTTCTTTAGAAGATAATGCTTTTATCCTTGTTACTTCTGAGTTATTGCTACCTTCCCATCCACCTCTTCAAGGGAACATTTAGATATTTGTGGACAGTAGTGACTTCTGTAAGCCCATGGTCAAGGCTGTGCATGGAGCCTCCTGGCGTTCCTGGCTTATGTAGACATCTGTAGCTCTTGTAGATGCTACAGACTTTGAGACTCTGACTGTGAGTCTCATTTATCATTGGGTGAGCTATCCTGCAGCTATTCCTATAATATCATTCTTAGCCATCCCCCAGGGACACTCATAGCCAGACTCACAGACATTTTTCAGCCCCCTCTAGGCACCAGGGACGTGAAGGAAGCTCAGGAAAGCTAAATCCCATGACTTTGTAGCCTGTTCATGGCATGCCTCTAGTTATGTGTGGTTTTTTTTTTTTTTTTGTAATTTTATTTAGTTGTAGATAGACCCAATACCTTTATTTTATTTATTTATTTTTATGTGGTGCTGAGGATCGAACCCAATGCCTCACACATGCGAGATGAGCACTCTACCACTGAGCCACAACCCCAGCCCCCTCTAGTCATGTTCACATGGTGGCACTCTAGAGTGATTTGGGATAGCTCAAGATGAACACGGAGATAGAGAGCCCTTTTCTGTCACTCTTCACACACTTCTGCTTGATTATGTATCTGCTTTTTGCTCACTAACTGCCTGCTTCTCCAGGCCCTCCTGTTTGAATATTTATTTTTGCTACTTCATTTCTTCTCTCTGTCTTCACACAGCATGTTTCACTGATGAAGCCTGCATTCTCAGAGGCAGAAGGGGTATTTCTTCCCCTGGAAGAATTCAGTGAATTGAAAGTTGTCATAATCTTAGGTAGGGTTGCCAGCATATTCTCAGGTTCAGAAGCTCTTTAAGGGGAAGCTCCTTATCTTTTCATTCAGCATCTTTGAACAACTTGCAGTGGTCAGAATGATGCTATGCACATTCAAGGAAATACAGATATGTTGAACTCAGGTCTTACTCTGTACTTACTCTTTAGAATACCCAAAGACTTACAGTATGAAAATATGATATAAATATACTTTAGGGGTTGAGTATAAGTGGACCTCACAATGCTTATGTGTGATTCCTGGATCCTATGCTATTTGATTGTGTGAGCTTAGTTGAAGCTCAGTTTCTTCATCTATAAAGCAGAACTAATAGCAGCTATCTTATACATAGGATATGTATGAAGTTGAGCAAGGCTAATTCACTGAAAGTTGTCAATTCTAAGTCTGGTGTGGTTTATGTTCCCAGTAAATGTGAGCTATTACTTTGTTATTTCAATTATGAACATTGCTGCAAAACACAGGACAGGCATTTGAAATACAAACAAAAATGCTGTGGATTCTTTTTAACAGGTACCATATACTTCTATTTGATGAAGGAATAAAAACTTCATGTAGAAAGTGGAATTTGGTCCAGGCAAGAGGGAATTTTGATAAGTACCTTTGCAAATTGGACATTGCAGGGTTAGGAATCAGTTGAGGAATGGGGACACTTTTTCTGTGGAGCAGCAACTTGAAAATAAGGGTTGAAAATGAGTTTTTTCTAAGGGGAAGTAGAGAGAACTAAGATTAAAAAAGAAGAGTGGCAAACTTCTCAAGTAAGTGTTATAATATACCCACACATGATCTTTCATAGAAACAGCATGGACTTGTATGGAGTTTATGCATGTAATTATATTGTAAGTAGTAGCGATATCATGTAGTTTGGGCTTGTGTTGGCATGTTTTCTAGAGTACCATATTTTCATTCTAAGTTTTGAAGAATACATATACAATGGTGACATCCTCCTGCTTAATTTGGGCCACTCTCCAATTTCTAACTCTGTATACAAATTAGTCCTCATGTTCTTTTGAGTCTCATACCATCTAGATTCCAACCTTTGGATATTTTTGTCACCTGCTGCAGCTATTCCTCCATTCCATTCAAAATCTCATGCCTAGACCACAGCTTTTCTCACTTCAAACAGTTTCTTTGTCCCAAATCTCTGTGTTCCATGTGATCTTGTAGAATAAAGCATGAGGGTCTCAGGTGTCTTATCCCCACCATTTATTAACTGTTTGACCTTGGGTGATTTATTTAGCCTCTTTGAGCCTAGAATAATAGACATAAACTTACTATATATTTCCTAAGTTATTATGAAGCATAAATGATGTGGTTTATATTAAATGTTTAGCAAAATTCTTGGTGTACAGTAAGTCTTCCAAAAATGTTACTATCAGTGTTAATAACTTTTAGTTTTTGATGTATATGTTACTATCATATCAATTCTTTCCTGTCTTTGTTTTATTTCTTATTTATTCTGTACCTCAACATATTCTTCTATTTTCAACACCTTTGTGTTAGTGTCCTGAGGCCTCTTGCCATCTTGAGTATTAGACCCTACCCTCACAGACTATCCTGGAACTAGCCAGTGGTCTTTGTGTCTGTTCCTACGATCAGTATGTTTAGATCCCAGTGGAGAAAGTCACCTAAACCTTTGGCTGTGATAAATTAATAAAATCTTTATTTAGGCCTTAACTATGTGTATCTCTGTATAACATTTCCCCCTATTTCTTATGAACAAACAATTTAAAGTTATTTGAAGTCCTTTCTTAACCTTCCCTCTCTCAGCAGTGGCTCCCTTCTACTTCAGGGACAAAAGTCAGGCCTTCAGGCTTTTGTCTGCTGCATCTAAGGACTTAGCTTAACCTCCTCCCTTCTCCCTTCAAAGCATTCTCTAAGAAGTAGGGCTGTTTCAGCCAGATGAGGTTGTGCACTCCCATAGTTCCAGCAACTCAGGAGGCTGAGGCAGGTGCATCATGAATCTGAGCCCCTTCTGGGCAACTTAGCAAGACCCTGTCTCAAACAAAATATAGAAAAGTTGGGATATAGCCAAGGGGAAGAGAGTCCTTGGATTCAATCCCAAACATCACCCCACCTAACCCCCCAAGAAAGAAAATAAATAGTACTCTCTCAATTATAAAGCCTGTGATTTATTAAACACAGAGAGTATTTACTGCTATATAACGCCCCCCCCCCAAAAAATTCTCTCCAAATGTTCTCTAAAACAAGAGGAAATAATTCAAATATGAAAAAAAATCTAGAAAGTATTTAAATAAGATGTGATATTTTCAATTATACATAGTTGAAACATTTTAAGTGGTAGAAAATTAAATAATAAGTAATTCAAGTATACTGAACTATAATATTGTTAATATAATATTGAAGACTGATTTTAGCAGTATATTTGTTTTTCTGATCTATGTAGACAGTATAATATTGGCTATTCTATGTGTGTGTATAAACACAAATGCACATGTTCACATACATGCCTGTGTATGTGTGTGTGTGTGTGTGTGCATATATATGTGTATATATATATATATATATATATCACACACACACAAGTGTGTATATATATATATATATATATATATATATATATATATATATATATATACACACTTGT
>NW_026000225.1:748339-783109 GCF_001458135.2 Marmota marmota marmota | reverse complement strand
TATATATATATATATATATATATATATATATACACTTGTATGTCTTTTGTTTAAGCATTAAATTCTAATGCCTGAATAGGCTACAAATATATCTGGCTCTAAAATGTTTTAGTTATGTAATGTGATGATACATTCTGAATATGTTTAATGTCCTTGAAAATCTCAGCCATTCTAATAGAATGTTCCAAAGCAATATTCTTGCAGTGAATGCAAATCTCAGATTTTCAGGGACTACCCAAATTTCAAATAACCTGACCCTATTAGTTGTTTGAATACTGATTGGTGCAATAATCATTTGCTGAATATCTGCTAGACCAGGCAAATCTTAGTGAGGGAAGGGAGGTGCAAAGGCAGATAATGACAAAGCAATTTTACAAACATAATTATTTGGAATGAAGAATGAGCAAATAATTCAGAGTGGGGTTATCAGGAGAACCTTCACAATATCATGTGTCCTACATTTAGGTTGGGACATTATTTCTCTGAATGTGCAATCCCATAGCTCCTCATTCTATCCTCCTTTTATCCAAATTCTAAATTCAATAAACTGTGGCCTTTCCTATACAGAAAGCTGCAGTATAAAAGACTCTCTATAGCCTACCTCACACCATCTCTGGACTTTCTTTATCTCCCCAGTTGAATCCTAATTGGTGCCTGTCTATCAGACTGCTCACATTAGCAATCTGCAGTTTTTCTCTCTCTTAGCTCTGAAAAGATTGTCACCTTCCTTCAGTCACAAAGGACTGAATTCATACCAGTAGATAAAGATCTGGTCTGTTTTCTCAAACAATGTGCTGGATACAAGGTAAATTGCAAATAGATCCTATTCCAACCAGCTTTGCCAAGTCTCCAGATATCCTGTTTGTTCACAAGGTGGCAGGTAGGATGAGACTAGATAGTTCATAGGTGGGAGAAGGAAAGGTCCAGAACCCAGCAGTCTCCTTCACTCTTGGAGACTTGTCTTGGTCCTAGGCACAGATGTATGTATATATTTAGGGATTCTTTTTCCTATTTTCTTATTTGAGGATAAAGTGTAAACTCTCCTCTAAATTCTTCTCTTTCTAGAAAGCAGCCACAGGAATTTTTACTTCTTCAGTGTCCTCATCTTATTTAGGTAACTCACATTTAATTTTGTATTGGTTTCTGAGATACCACATTTAACCTGGTTTCTTCCTGGATAAGATGTGCCTTCTAAAGCTCCTTGGCTGGCTTCTTAAAGTTTCCTGGGACTTTATCTTTAGTCATCTTCTCTTTTCCGTTTATAGATTCTCCTGGATGCATTTACCTGGCTCTATGGCTTCAAATGCCATCCTTATGCTGATCACCTGCAGATTTATTCATCTAACTCTGACCTCACCCCTAAATTCTAGACTGATGTATCCACTTGCTTGTTTTACTTCTGCACTTGGCATCTACTAAGTATTTCAACCTTGGCATTTCTCAAGCAGAACCAAGAATTTTCTCATCCCTTTCCTATTTTTCTTAAGCTTAGCATGCTTGAGCATACAGGAAACAAAGAACCTCCAGTCACAGCAAGTGTCTACTGCTAAAATCAGATAGCTCAGCACTACAGTTGTTTGAATGGAGCAGGTGAAGATTTTGTTTTTTCTGTGGAGTAGGAAAGGGTTATTATTTCATCTTAGGACCTATGTGATACAGGGATCCCTGTGTTTTTAAAGATAACTTTGTATCTCATGTTGTTGCCTAGTGGAGTTTCAACCAACAAGAATGCCTCTACTTTCCAGTTGCTGGAGTTAGATGTAGTCCCTTGTGTCCATCATGATCCCTGGTAGTCAAAGAACAACTAGTGGAGATAACCACGTCTGTCAATGAGACTAAGCAAGGTCAAGCTGAGGCAAAATTGCTAAGTTTATCTTCTCAGCTTCTTGACTCCTTTTTTGAGTCATATGAGTGTTAGAAAAAAGTGAATATACCTAATATATTTATATTAGGCATTTGCTAATATTTTCTCATGCATTCTTCCATGTTAATCCTCCTACCCACCCTGCAAGGAACATAATTAGTCTTGTTTTTCTGATTTAAAGAGAAAGGCTTAAGTAGTTACTCTATTTGTCTATAGGAGGCTCCAGAACCTGCTTTCTTCCCACCATGTCACATTGTTCTAGTGCCTGCCATGAAGCAAAGTGCACAGAGGACCATGCTGAATTATGGCTGGCTTCTATTATTATCCAATAACTTTTCTTCTGTCCTTATAGAATCCATTGCTGCCATCTTCTTGTCATCATTATGCTTAGTGGTCAGCAGCATCCTTGTTAGTCCCTCAGGTAGACAGCAATCAACTGATATGGTTTGGAGTTTGAAGGGCCATTCATTAAAGGCTTGGTACCCAAGGTGGCACTATTGGGAGGATGTGGAACCTTGGAGAGATGGGGCCTAGCAGAAGACATTTAGGTCATTGGGGTTGTTCCCTTGCAGAAGATATTAGGACCTCAGACCTTATTGTTCTCTTTTGCTTCCTTGCTGATGAGGGAAGAAGTTTTGCTCTGCTGTGTATTCCCACCAGAATGTCCTGTCTTACCACAGGTCCAAAGCAATGGGCCTGGAAACTCCCAAATGGTAAGCTGAAGTAAAACTCTTCTCTTTATAAGTTTACTATCTCAAGTATTTTGTTATAGTCAAGGGAAAATGAGTACCACACTTTCCTAAGGTCTGGAGTGCTATTTTATTCATTATGGGATGTAGAATAATTACTACAGAATTTAACATGTATAAATGAGGCAATAAATGTTTGTCAAAGGAAGCATTAACACTGTGTAATCTTTTTGAATCAAAATAGTTAAGTTGGCTTTAAATCTACCTTTTAGTAAATGAGGCATGTTAGGGTTTGGATGTGAGGGGTCTCCCAAAAGTTCATGTGTGAGACAGTACGAGAAGGTTCAGAGGAGAAATGATTGGGTTTCCAGAGTCTTAACCCAATCAGTGAGTTAATCCCCTGATAGGGGAGTGGTAACTGAAGTGGTAGGGTGTGGCTGGAGGAGGGAGCTGCTGGATGTGGGAATTAGGGCATGGCTTTGGGTTTATATTTGGATCTGGGGAGTGGGCTCACTCTCTCTGCTTTGCGATCACCATATGAGCTGCTTCCCTTTGCCATACTCTTCCACAATGATGTTCAGTCTCACCTTGAGCCCCAAGGAATGGATCCAACCTTCTGTGGACTAAGACCTCTGAAACCGTGAGCCTTCAAATAAACCTTTCTTCCCTAAAATCATCCTGGTCAGATCTTTTAGTCACAGCAGTGAAAAAAAAATGAGTGAAACAAGGCCCAAAGCCAAGAGGAAAGAACTGTGCAATTTTACCCAATTGGTGGCATTTTTAGAATAAACTTGTTCTTGACCCAGTGATCTTTCTTCTCCATAACTCTGCATCACCCATGCCAGGCTCTTGAAAATGTAGAACCTCATCCCTAGAAAGTCCTCTCCTTCAGTGGTTGAGAAGACAGGTATTTAGAGTAAGGGTCCTTCCCAGTGTCATGAGACCCAAGCACAATTGTTTCCCTTCATTATTTCACCCTGAATGGTGGATATAAACTCTTTTGTTCCTTAGTGTTCCATATTTTAAATTATAAGCCCCAGTAATTGGTTGCTAAAAAGAATTACCAGATCATTTATCAATTATAGATGCACCTGAATGTTTTGTTGTGTTTTTCAAGTATTGCTAATGTGTAATCTAAGCATGTTAAACAGTTAGAACTGACTATTACTACTATGGTTATGATATTTTGGTTAATGGGAGTAGAGTTTCTACTTTTAAAAACTAAATGAAAGATTCAATATTTATTGCATCTTTTTAATAAATTCCCAAACCTTATGACTCTGTAGGCTCTGACATGCCTGAGAAAGGAAATACTTGGGTGAGCTTTTTCAAAATATGATTTCACCTGCCTTGAACAATTCATAGATGGTGTCAAAGGATCATTACAATAATTAAATCTTAGACCCTGAGTGATCTTAGAGACCTGATTCAAGTTATTTATTTTACAGAGAGGAAAACCCAAAGAGAAAAGTGTAATATTTTCTTGATCACCCACCCCATTTCCCAATGACCTTCAAAGGCAAGGCCTCCACTTACAGATTGTGGTACTAAACCTGCCTGAGGCAGGGTCTAAGGAGTCAAAGCTATTAGCTTAATGATGTTAAATCAGTATTGTTGGTTGTTCCCTAGACTCTAACTTTGAAACGTGAAATTCTCAGCCCTGCTTGCTACCACATTTTTATCTCTCTCTCTCTGCTTTTACCTTCCCTTATTATCTGCTCCAATTTCTGGACTCCTGAATCTTTGCAGATTATCAGCTGCTCAGACTGATCATTTTAGATTCACTTTGGAGCACCACCTAGTGGTCCTATTGTGTCCTGCTTCTACCATTTTTTTCCCTTCAGATTTGAGTCCTAGTTTGGGATTATCTCCAGTCTCTTATGTCCATAGTTATCTCTCAATGAACTAAGTTTTAGCATCACATAATTATTTCGATATCTTAGCATTTCCTCATAGGATGGCTCTCTGTGGAAGGGGTCTTAGTGTGTGCTGGCCTGTCTCATGTGCACAAATTCTGTGCCTCGCACATAATCACATTCCTGGTAGGACTGGAGCCACAAGGACAGTGTTCAGTCTCCTGATCTTTGCATCATCTATCCTTATTACACTAGGAGGATACAGACCAGACATGGTAGATGTCGCTTCTTTAATAAAATCAATTCAGGCCTCAATTTTGTGGAATAGAACATTGCTAATATTAGAATAGAAATAATTTTGTCAAGACTTTACTAGAAGTCTTCTTGGAAATGAATGTGCAGCAGGGGACATATAATCAAATGCCTCAGCTGAAAAACAAATGTGCAGCACAGGCTTATAAGGAACTTGAACCACAGGCTAGCCTGAGAATACCACCAAAGATATCAACAGATCTTCCGCAACATTTTTGTGCCAGTTTCACAGACAGATTGTATTAAGCACTGTAATTGCAAAATTATACACTACCAAGGCCATTTGTTGAGGAACAACTTGGGTAGAAGCAGCAGCAGGAAATCAAGTTGCCAGATCAGGAACTTTGTAAGATTCTTTTAAACAAGAGATGGGAGTGGAGAATTATTTGCTGGATAGTTTGAGCTCTAATAATATATAATAGGCTTTACACTGATAGCATTTCAAAATTTGAAACTTTTCTCTCTGCCTTTTGAACAAAGGCTTCTCTGTTAAATGCTTCGTCCTCAGATGGTGCTATTGGGAGACAGTGGAGCCTCTTGAGGAGATGAGCCCTGTTTGGAAGTCTTTAAGTATTTAGATATATGCACTTGAACGAGATTTTGGGACCCCAATCTCTTTCTCTTTCTTTTGCTTCCTGGCCATAGGGTGAGCAGTTTTGCTCTTCCATGTGTACCCACCATGATGTACCACCACAGGGCCAAAGCAATGGGTCCAACCAGTCATGGACTAAAAACTTCAAAACTGTGAACCATAGTTAATAGATAAGTTAATTATCTCAGGTATTTGGTTATAGTGATGGAATCCTGACTAACACATTGAGCTATAAAAGAAATGCTCTTTTACAGAAGAATTAAAGTAAAAGCCCTCAAGATCATCTAGCTCTGGGCAAGATATACCTCCCTGGATTCTAGTCCTGTGTCCTGAACTCTGCCATGCTCTGGGATAGGAAGGAGGAAGGAGTCCCCTAACATGTTTCCCATATCACTCCTTGCTTCAGCATTGACTTTATTATTACTCTCAATATCCGGACTTTTATTTTTTATTTTACAGTTTGCCTCTGTTATGATTCTTCAGATTACAGAGTGGCAGGGTTGAAATTATTACAAAATAAACTAAGAATCACATGCTCTAGCAATTTTTAACCTACTGCATTCCTAAATAAGCCAAGGCATTTTATATCTAGAGATCACCAGAAATCCTAGACAGCAAGTGAGAAAAATCTAGATTTGTATTTCATGCCAAACACTCTCCAAACACTAGGGTTTTGTTTGGCTGGTCGCCGAACATTTTTCAGGCTGAATGTTTCTACTCCATTTTGAGAGTGATTCATTCAAAGAAACTAGGCTGAAGTATCTTGGGCCACTGGTAATGGGCTGTGCTTTGAATCTGAAAAAGACATTATTGACCCACAGTTAAAAGGCACACTCTTCAGCTGTTTAATAGAACATGGTGTCTATCAATCCTCTCTTTCTATTCAGATCTTACTTCTCTCTCAGGGGAGCATCAAAATGCCCAATTCATCTGCAGTGTCTGTGTTATTCAGCTTTCTGTTTTTGTAACACAATACCTGAGATAATCAACTTAGGGAGAGGAAGGTTTACTTTGGCTCACAGTTTTGGAGGTTTCATTTCATGACCATATGGACCCGTTATTTGGGGGCTTGGCATGAGGCAGCATATCATAGCAGGATGACATTCAGGGGTAAAGTTTGTTCTTCCCATGGCTGGAAGGAAAGAGTGGGAAAGGAAGGGGCTAGTGTTCTAATATCCTTAATATTCAAGGACACACCCCCATTGACCTAAAGACCTCCCCGTAGACCCTACCTATCAAATGTTCCACCACTTCCCAATAGCACCACCAACTGGAAACCAAGATTTAAACCCATAGGCTTTTGGGGGGGACATTTCAGATTCAAACTATAGCAGTGCCTCTGATTGAAATGCCATCAGTACATAGTCAATGCTAAGATATGCAAGGAGAGAGAAAATTGTTGATTGGCATGAGTTGTCCATTTAACATTGCTGCCTTGGTCCTTGCTCCTGCTCAGTTCTCCTTTCCCGCTTCCTGTAACCTAGCATCCAAGGAAGGACTTCTGTCACTGCTCATCTCCTTGCTTGCCAGCAGTGCAATGCCAAGTCCTTTCTTGTTGTCCACATGGATGCAGCAGCATCTGCATCATAGTCGACCTGTATCCCATGAAGTTCCAAGTTTTTAATTCCCCAAATATTTCAGTGACAGATGCATTAAAATAGATTGATATTCATGATAATAATCTGCAACTTATATATCCTTTATTATCAGTGAAAGCAAAAATACAGGTAGTCCTATACATAGGGCACTGGATCTATATGGTACTTTGTATGTGTGTGTGTGTGTGTGTGTGTGTGTGTGTGTGTGTGTGTATATATATATATATATATATATATATATATATATATGCCATAAATAGGACATTGAATACTCACTCACAACGAAGTGCCTTCATGACCTATTCAACAATGATCTTTGGTAGAAGGGAGCAAAACACATTAAACAAAGAATTACATTACATTTTTGACAGTATGTTGTCCATTTATCATGATGACTTGTTTTGACATCATTGTTCATGCAGGACACTGAACATTATTGTGCAATCAGCATATCCTGTTCCAGGGGTCCTATTTATAGAACAGTTATTTTCCACTATTGATGATTTGAAACACAGTGAATTCCTCAAAATAAAATGGCAACCTAGTTCTAGAAAATGCTTTCATAATACATTTCTTATGTTACATATCAGTTATCTATACAATATTTTGTTCACTTGAATATTTAGTAGAAATATCTTTTTTTAGTGTAGATGGACACAATATTTTTATTTTTTATGTGGTACTAAGAATTGAACCCAGTGCCTCATCTGTGCTAGGAAAGCACTCTACCACTGAGTCACAACCCGAGCCCATAGTAGAAGTATCTTTTGCAGCAAAGTTTATTCCATTTTTACAACGAATTTAAAATTATTTTTAAATGCTGTAATCGTTCACCTATTACTTTTCTTGTAAAAAACAGACCTCTAAAATATAATAATTGCTTCAGAGTTATCATAAGCAGTATACTTGTTGCCAATTTAAGTTTTTGTAGGTGTTCTACATCTGGGGTGATGAATAATGGGGGTTAAAAACAAGTCCAAGGACTCCTGCCTGACTCCAGCCCAGTCCCAACACCAGCACATCACAGGGACTGAGACTGACAGGTGTGCTCAACCTGTGCATATGAATCTAAAGAAGTAGTACTGTTATTATTTTCCTTAAAACCCTCCCCCGAAGCATCTTTTTAAGGTAAAAAGGCTGCCACGTCCCTTTGAGGCTGATTCCAATATGTCTTCTTCCTACACTCTTTGGTACACATTGACTATACCAACTGTGGTCACCAGTTTTTGTCTGAGGTCTTTCTCTGTTCACAGCATCCACTCTGCTTTTCTTATGGTCAACAGAAAGTATCAGAGAATAAAATGGCTTGACTTGCCCTCAATATCCTCCTACTAATGACTGACTGGGAGTGGGTATCACAACCTTGGCTCTCTCCCCTCCGGGTGGGATTGCTCTATGATGCTATGTACCTTACACTCATTCCCAGAGTCCTGAGTAGGATTCATCCTTATTCATAGAACTAATTTACTGGACTAGAAACCCTATTGATCACTTGTCCTTGTCTTTCTAATCTCCCCTCTCCCTTCTTAGTGTTTCTTGGAATTGTCTGTTTCTCAAACTAATCACTTCTGGCAAAACCCAGACCAACACACCATTACAGTACCAGGTCTGGATATGAGACAGGATCCTGTGTTTTCAGGCAAATATAGGTTTGTCCTGAATGATTCAGACCCTTGCTTCTCTTAGACTTTCCATCTGACCTCTGACACTACTCATTCCTTATGTCTTTTTCTACCTACAGGGGAAAAAAAGTAATATGCAAAATTAAAAATAACCACCTAGTTTCAACTCTTGTTAAATAAAATGAGTATCAAAAGACGATTAAAACCCTTGTACTAAGTAGTACTTGATTTTCTGTCAAGGCAAATGGCATCCTCTTAAAAGATATTTAGACCTTGTTTTCATTTTTTATATCTGGAGCATCAACTGGACATTATGAAATATATCTGGTGTCAAGGAGTATTATTTATACTTGTTTTTCCCCAGACCCTGTGACAGAATTGTTTGTGAGCATTTAGTCTCTTAGAGCTGTGATGTAGAAGATAAATACCAGGGGCTCCCGTGGGACTCTCGGTTACAAGTAAAAACATTGCCTCA
Source organism: Marmota marmota marmota (assembly GCF_001458135.2). Taxonomy (NCBI): domain Eukaryota; kingdom Metazoa; phylum Chordata; class Mammalia; order Rodentia; family Sciuridae; genus Marmota; species Marmota marmota. The sequence continues at coordinate 774,101 of NW_026000225.1, read as the reverse complement.
TGCTGCCTTTGTCCTGAAAACCCCAGGACAGAGGCTGTTTCCCTCTTGTTACAGTTGGACTGATAATTTTCAAACCTCTCTAAGTATTGAATCTGAAAAGTCATATTAACATGACATTATTCCTAATATTTGTTAAGCTTGCTAAAACATGCATATTGACAGCAGAACACCAGGGCCTCGGATGTACAGAAAGCAAGTGAGTTCAATTCTGAGCATCCAGCCAGCTTCCATCAGACCTTCTCAAGGTTGAGTGGGGTAGAATCGTGGAGACTGTTCTGGTGGTCCGATCTGTGCAGTGTGCGTTATTGTGTTACTTCTAATCTCACAGCAGTCGTCTGTGGCATAGCTATATGTGGAAGGCGAACTTTGTTTAGAAAAGCCAAAGCATTTGGCTGATGGTGGGCCTCCTGGGTGGATGGCAGATTCCATGCAGCTTGTATCTGTGGGCACGGTTTATAGTACAGCGTCTTGCCCTTATTGAGAGAATCCTTTGTTATATCTATGTATGTGTGTGTGTGTGTGTGTGTGTTTCCCCCCTCTGAAATATGCTGTGAACTTTGATGCAGGATGATGCTTGCATTTTTAAGCATTCTGCTTTCCATATGCTCCACTGTTCACTTAACTAGAGCACTGTGGGCATTGAGGGTGTTCGTGGTTATTTCCTGAAAGACCATTCAACAGATCATCATGTTCCATTTCATTTTACCTCTATATACATTTTGTAAGTCCTAAAATCCAAAGCATGCTGTCCATTTGTGTAGTGATGCAGAATTCCATAATGTTTAGAATGTTCTTTTGGAATCTGCCTCTGCTACTAAAATTGTAACCATTTTGTGAATAATATTTAGGTTGAACTGTTAGAATAGGCAAACATTCCAAGTTTGTTGTGCAGTAGATTCACCCTGTCCTAAAGAAACCTGCCAAGACCCTAGCCTTGGGGCTCTGACTCATGAGCCTGGAATGGGGCTCTGGGAGATGATTTCTAAGAAACTTCATGTGTACATCAGATATTAGAGCCTATACTTTTGACGTACTTCTATTGTCTTCCCCTAAAATCTAGTATAAGAAAAAGCGAGGAGGGAAACTGTGTGTTTGTTAACTTCTATTTAAAATGTATTTGTGAGTGTATATGTGTGTGTGTGTGTGTGTGTATGTGTGTGTGTGAGAGAGAGAGAGAGAAAGAGAGAGTGTGTGTGTAATATAAAAGATACGATTCTTTAATTTTTAAAGAACCTTGTGTTAAGGACATCATGACATCATATCATGACATCACGACAAATTGTTCCTAAAACTAGAGCCAAGTGCGCAGCTCAGTGGTAGAACACTTGCTTAGCATGCATGGGGTAATCTCCAGCACTACACAAATTAATTAATTAAAATAAAAAATAATAAAATGGCCCAAACTCAAGGTCTAGTAATAGTTGAGATTTTTTCATTAATAAATTCATTTATAGTTATTATTCACTTGTGAGTCTTTTATGTTTCCCTTTTTATTCTGGATACCAGAAAATCTAGAGCCATTGTAAGTACGTTAAAAGTATAGGCTCTAATATCTGATGTACACATTTTACAAATCATTGTAAAATGACTGTAGTTTTCTTCCAATAAGCTTTTCAGCTACAAATATTTCTTTCCTTTTCCTTTAGTACTTGATCTAGAAATGGGGAAATGAGCCAAGGGTTCTTAATGTAAAGAGTCTTCTATTTAAAGTTGCATCAAATCCTCTTTAGAAGTATACTTAGTCCTGGATTCCCTAGACAACACAGCTTGGGGCAAGGATTTAAATGCAGACGTTTTGTTTGCAAGATGCAAACCCAGGGCAGTAAAAGTGAGGTAAAAAGCAGAGAGAGATACAAAGAAGGATGCAAAGTAATAACAAGTGATACATTATATCACATGGTGGCTGCTGCTTCATGGTGTGTTACAAAAAGACACAGACGGTTACCCTGGCAGGGCTGTCACTCAGTATCTGTGATACTCCTGGGCTGTCATATTAAAGAAACTTGCTTTAAAGCAACATATACAAGGAAGGAACAAATGGGGGATCTCTTTGTCCAGATACATCCAATCTCTGATCCTCTTTGGATCCAAATTGACCTCATAGAAAGCTTACAGTCCCATACTTCCAAGTTGGATCATCCAGACTCTTTGGAGGCTGGCTGAGATGCTGGATCCCACACTCTGCAGTGTAGTGTTTTGTTAATGCTCAGAAGCATCAAATGAAGCCAGAAACATGGTGTATGCAGCTGGTTTAGCACTCTCAGGGCAAGTGTCCCACCAGCCTCTGGCGTGACATAAAGTTCAGAAAACTGGCCAGGTAAGGGATTCAAGAAGATGGATAAATTTTCATTGGATACACATGTAGATAGAAAGGAGGGAGAAGATACTGGATGAGAAGAAGTTAGAAAGTATTAAAAATCCAAACCTGAATCAAGTAATGAAGTGTTGGAAAGAGGGTAAAGCTTATTTCACCCATTTAAATTATCAGGTGAAGAATTTTAGCTTAAAGAATTATTGCATAGTAATACTACTAAAACATGAGGAATATGGCTATAGAAAAATGGAAGAGGGTATTAAGTGGGATGAGGTACTGAAGACACTTTTGGACATACCAAGTTTGAGGTCAACCAGGTGATGTAAGTAGGACATTGGATATGTGAATCTGAAGTTTAGAAGGAAGCCAGAACCAGCTCTACAAATTTCAGATCATAAACACAAAGGTTGCATCTGGTGTCCAGGAATGGGTAAGATCATTCATAAAAGAAAAGAAACCAAGATGGAAACCTGAGGAATACAAATTTATGAAAAATAGATAGTGTGTGTTCTTGGAAAGAGGATGGCAATAAAGAAAACTCAATAACACATGCCAAGGATATGAACTACAAATATTCTGTGGTTGTCACTAGTAACTTATTTGTGTTAGAACCTGTATTTTCTGTCCACTATATGTATTGACACATGATTGGTCCTTGATTCAATAATGTGACCCCAGAGTAATTGTTGTCATACAGCATCCTCACATTCATGAGAGATGGAAAAAGAGAAATACTATGAATAATTATTAAATATCTATAATACTTCATGAACTGTACTGGGCTTTCCATCTACTACCTACTTTCTTCCTCTGCAACAACCCCATTAAGTGACTACCATTATTTTCACTCTTACAAAGCAGGAAAATGGGTCTCAGTGTTTTATGATGTAACTAATAGTGCTGGATTTGGAGTCTCAGGTTTGTCTGATCCCAAAGCACATGTCCCCATATGCTGGACCACTTCTAATTATACACAATGGAATTTTACTCAGCAATAAAAGAGAATAAAATCATGCCATCTGCAGGTAAATGGATGGCGTTGAAGAAGATAATGCTAAGTGAAGTTAGTTAATCCCCAAAAAACAAATGCCGAATGTTTTCTCTGATATAAGGAGGCTGACTCGTACTGGGGTAGGGAGGGGGAGCATGGGAGGAATAGATGAATTCTAGATAGGGAAGAGGGGTGGGAGGGAAAGGAAGGGGGTAGGGGATTAGCAAGGTCAGTGGAATGTAATAGACATTATTATCCAAAGTACATGCATGAAGACATAAATTGGTGTCAACATACTTTATATAGAACTAGAGATATGAAAAATTGTGCTGTGTATGTATAATAAGAATTGTAATGCATTCTGCTGTCATTTCTTTTTTAAAAAAATCAATTAAAAATGCAGCTATAGAGAATCTGGTTGGAAGAGCTGGAGTCCAGGTCAAGGAAGGGAAACCTTTCATCCAGGGAGGCTGGAGAAGCCTCAGTGTCTCCAAGAAACCTCAGGCCCATCACCTCTAGAGACCTAGGTTGTTTTCAGAAGTCTGATCATTAAAAAAAAATTCTTTCTGAAAAATTGGCTTTCTAGATGTACAGGATAAGTTCCAGACCCTACTAATACTTCCAGTTCAGTGGTACACTCAAGCTTCTTGTCTGTAAAACTAAACTAAATGATAGTAAAATTTTATTTTTTACCTCTCTTGAGAAACCATTTTGAACATTCAAAATTTTTACTTTCTAACATTATGGATCTCCCTTCCCCGTGCTGAGACTAAAAATCCCTATACAAACGTTTCTCCAGAAGGAAATCCTACATTGATATAGTGTACAACAGAATAATGTTTTTCTAAATGTGATTACATGCATCAGACAATAAATTGAAATGTGAATTTCAGAGATCAGATGTATCCCACAGATAATATGTAAAATTTCCGGACAGACACGATTAACGATGACACATTGATGTAGTTTAAATGGACCACAACCTAAATAATGCTGTAGTGACATGCTGTGGGCCTGCATTTTTGCTTTGAATAGATTTTCAACATTTGAATAGAATATTTATGCTCTTATGCTAAAATAAAAGAGCACAGTCAAATAAGCTATTACATGGTCCATTAAAACTACTTTCAAGTGACTCTCTACAGCAAAAAATTCCACAACTTTTACATTTGCAGAAGGAACTTTTCAATTAAGTAAGGACCTCTGTTCTCAGGAACTCAAAGAAAAGTGCAAATGCTTCTTTGGGTGTCTTTGAAAATAATAATTGTATATTTGTTATGTAGTGATAAGGAGAAATGTCCACAGCAGGTATCATGCCCTTGATCTAAGACAAGCCAAAAACGCACAAGGGTTTTTAAGAGTAGGAATAGGAGAAAGTTTAGCGCTACCCTGGGTTGCACACAGCCTGCTTTTTATATTCGCTATCTATATTCCCTCCTTTTTTGCTGTTTATAGAATATGGGAATTTAAATCAGTTATGTCCAAAGATTAAAAATTACATGCAGCATCATCTATTATTTACAGAATCAAGGAAAACATGGCAAGTGTATGGTCATCAAGTGCTTATATCTGTGTGAAATCCAGGACTTTCACAAAGCAGAAAAGATAACAAAATTAAATTGTATTCACGTCATTTATGAATGAAATTGTTCTTGCTTTCATCCAAGTGAAGCAGATGACACATTTTCCCATATGTGGTTCAACTGGCAATCAAACTTCACAGACAGATGCATTGAAAAAAATTGTATATGATTTGGCTGATTATCCACGTGGGGAAGATGTCTTTGATTACCTTTGGATATCCCCTCATAGGATGAAATACTGACTCTGCCTAGCTCCCTCATACAACCAATTTTTGCTTTGTAATGTTCTGTCTACCTAAGGCATGTTAAGCTTACAAAGGCTCACTCATTTGATCTAGGATCAAAGGTAAATATACATCAGGTGTTCTTTGTGCAAGCAAAATACTTTTTTTTTGTTTTCTTTAAATGTGTTCATATGTGCTTCTATGAATACTTTCTCCATTTCTTGAAATTATTGTATAAAATGGAAGCTTCCCAAGTTCTAGATTCAATGATCAGTGGGGATTTATTTGTGGATTCCTTCTAGTTTTGTTATAAATATTAGAATTATTGGAATATATTTTTATTTGTTTTGATCCTTTAAACAATCTAAGATCTTTTACAATTGAAATGCATTAATTATCTTCTAAAACTATAAAAAGTCAGAGATGCTGGTTGGAACTGGTTAACTATGTCAGGATAGAGTAAACAAGTTAAGAGTGGTGGATCTAGTGCCATGTGTACCCTTGATGCAGAAAATTCTGTGATCTTTCCTCGATGAATTGGGGCTCTGTGGACATAGTTGGAACTTGGAATATCTTCTTAAGTGTGATCCAGTGAACTCATAAGGCTTGAAAGTAGGAGGAAGGCAAGATCCAAATCTGCAAGTAAGGAGGAGCGATAGACCAAAGGATTACAAATCACTTATCTATCATAGAATCAAGAAAGTCAGGGTAGGTAAGAAGAAAATTGAGAAAAACACAGGGGGAAAAAAAGCTCATCTTGGTGTTTTTTCATAGTGAGACATATTTATATGTGATTTAACCTGATGGTATAGGTCAGAGTGACATGTATTCATGTAGGTTTTAAAAGTAAATTCTTACTGAAAGGCAGAATGTGGTGAGCAACGCTTGGATGGTATTCAGCATATTGCTGTTCAGTAAAATACCCAGTCTATTAGTCCATTTCAGGGATCCTTGAGGTAGGAGTGTACCAATGTATGGATGGGGCCTGATTTGGGAGGTGTAGGGGCAATGAAGGCACTCTTATTAAGTATGGATTGATGCTGATCTGAGAACTGATTTTCATTCATCTTTGAAGAGACAAGTACATACTCAAATTGAGCATAAGCATTTAGAACGATTTAACTGTTAACTTTATAGAGTAATTTTAAGTCTGTTGAATCTGATCATAAAACTTTGGGCTTATGTTTTACTGATTTTGTTTTTATTTCCCTACTAATTTAATTTTTATTGAATTTTGCCAAGTATGGTACGCAACATACTGAAAATTAAGTCAATAAAAAAGGGGAAAAATCTGGTTCTTTACCATGGATACCTTGAGAAGCTTGTTAGAACATTATTCATAAAATACTATTGTGATGGTTGTTAGTACCCTGGACTACAGGCTTTCATTAAAGTTAAAAGGAAAGAAAGAAAAAAAAAATAGAAAAAGCTGACTTCCTCAGTCAAAACCACAGAAATGCAATCTTGACTTTCTCTTAACCTGCAGAATTTTAAACTTTTCAATGGGGAATCAGCAGATCTTCAGGGTTTCTAAGGGGACATCAGCTGAACATTGCCTTTTGTGTACTCAATTCCGCTAAATTGTTTTCTTTGAATAACTAAAAACATCCAACCAATAAGGGATACTGAAAATGGGACCCGTTTTCAAGTCTCACCTTCTTAGGACTCAAGAGATGAACAGAGCAGCTGGATGGGCTCTGGTACAACTGGGATGGAAGGGGATGGCAGGGGACATGAGGAAATAAACACCTCTCTAGGACAAGTTCCAAGTCAAGGAACTGGTCTCTGGACTTGGGGAGGTGATAGCATTTGAGATTCTAAGCCTTTGGCATCCTTCAAAACCCAGTTGTCAAGACTAAAGCACCACTAAAAGATCAGGCGATAAGGAAGTAGTATTCACTGCTCAGTGCTGGAGTGTGTGATTAGAACTCCCTCACTTTTTGTGCTTGAGGCAGGATGCCAGTCAAAGACTGACAAGAGTGAGGCTAAACTTGGGTTGGGACCTATCCTTCACAGAGTGGTCTGAATGCTTTAGTTAATCCATTTTATCTTGGGAAGAATATAGAGGTTAGCTTGGCTCAGGCAAGAAAGCAAGTCAGAATAATGGAACATCTGAATGTAAATGTACCTTCCTTACCTGTTAACTTCAGTCCTAAGTGGAATGTCAGGTAATGGTGAAGTTGCAGATTGTGGTATCTGGCTTATGAAAGTAAGGCCAAAATGAACTTTATCTGTCACCTGCATCCTCTTCTTCTCCCTTAACATTATACATACACACGTTTTTAATTAAATAGCCACTTTGTGAGCAGGTGTGGCCTAGATAAAAATATAAATTTTTTGAGATGCTCTTGTTGCCTTGAGGCAGCCTTTAGTTTAAGTGGGAGATGTAAACTTAAGAAAAAATGAACTTGTACTACTTTTAAGAGATCAGGACCAAGAGAAATTGTAAACTCACATTAGTGGAGATGATCACTATTGAAAGGACTGAGGGGATGCCTCAGACACTGCTCATTGTAAGGAAGCACAGTCAGAAGAAGGGGCTGGTTCTGGGAGTGAAGTCTCTAGTGGACTGAATGATGGGGAACCCACCCGCTTCACCGCCAGATTCTCCTTGTGCAGCATATACCGGAGCAAGCACCTCCTTCCATCTGCCTTTCAGAGGTCTTCAGCCCAGCCTCCCACCTGCTCCTAAGCAAAGCCCGTGGAAGGAAAGCCACATGTAGGAAACCACAGGGCCACACACTTAGGCAGTCTTTTTCATATTCCAGCTCTTAGGTTCAAAGGAAGAGGACGTTTCCCAATGATAGGACGTCAACACATGAGATGTTCCCCTGTTTCCACCAAACAGAAGAAAATCTTAACTTTGTCTTCCTGCATCTTGCCTTTATTTTATTTTCATTTAGTTATCTAATAGGTGAAATTATCTATAAATATATAATATTCATGTATAGTTTTACTTTAATGTCTTATAAAGTACAATTGAATATACTTTTATGAAGAAGACTCCTTAAATAACAGGAAGCTTCTTCTTCTGTAAAATTTTCCAGTTTTACCTAGGGAATCTAGCTCTTGAAAGTTGGTGTATATCTGTACATGTATGTATACATGTGTTTTCTAGGTGTGTCTGTATGTATGCACACATGGGTATGTGTTGATCTGTATATGTACGTGTGTGTCAATGTGCGTTTCTATATGTGTGATTTTTACAATTATAGTCTTATTAGTTAACCTTAATTATAGAGCTAAATTGAATACCTACTATGTACCAAACCCTATATTAGAAATACATGAATAAATTAGACAGTCCTTGTTCTCTAGAAGTTTATTACCAAGTAGTGCAAGAGGCCAGAGTGTGAGATCATTAAAATGCAATGGATAAAAAGGAGAGAAAAGGAAAAAAAAAATTACAATTAGAGAATCTAGGATGCTTAAGATTTCATTTCATAAATATTTCAGAATGGAAGTCAATGTCAAACATTTGTAGGAGTTCAGAAAATTTCAAATTTAAAATTTTTAATGGCTTTGACTATGCCTATTTATCTTATTAAATTAATTATTTTTGGTCAACCTTAACCCCCCATCAAATTGTAACTGTTTTTAAATATATAATCATCTGTATTAGCTAATCATGAAAACCCCTCTAACAGTCCAAATGCTCGTTGATAATTATACTTAGAAACTGTTGGCTGGGGCATTCAGGAAGCACTTTCTAGCTGTTGGGATTTTGTATTTCTGAGTAGTAGAACTAATATTCTATTTATGTCCCCATACATGTTCACATAGAATTTCATAATAAATTCATGTGTCCTTTAAAATATACATTGTATATTATTTTCATGTTCAAAATAAGCATATCATTTACCTATTGGTATATGAAAACAAAACTGTGTTGAAAGTGTTCTTTATTTTTTTTCCAAACTGATATAATCTAATATTATATAATTTTCCAAACTGATATAATATTATAAAACTCCTTGAGTTTTAAAAATACTCACACTTTTCAGTCCTTTAAATATTTCTTTTCAAGGGGAACAATTAGAATTGGGGATTATAGTTACTCCAGAAACTCCTTTCTTCACTTGCAAGCATTGGTTTTAGATTGCCTTGAAATTTAAAACAATAGCCCAGTGCATTTTCCTATCCAAGTAACAACACAACAAAAACAACCAAAAGACTATTTGGCTGTTTCTCTAAAAATTAAGCAGTTTTTCAGAGTTCATTTTATCTGTGCTAACTTTTACTGGTTTTTTTTTTTTTTTTCCATTTTATTAGTTCATCCATGTGCCCATGCAAATGTAAATAGAATGTGTCAAGCACTCCTCTGGGCTTGGGACCAAAAGAATTAACAAAAGAAAAAACAAAGAAAATCTGCCTTACTGAATTGAAGATTCTAAAGCAGCATTTCAGAAAAAAAAAAAAAAAGTAAATTTTATAATATGCTACATTTTGCTATGGAGAAAGATAAGAAAAAAAATGAAGGAGGACTGAGGAGGTTTGCAATTTATCTGGAAGAGTTGAGAAGGTGAGACTTGAAGGAAGACTGAAGGGCCTGAGGTCACTGAGCAAAGCAGCAGCAGGTGCAAGGCCCTGGACAGGAGCGTGTAAGGGGAGAGTAAAGGGAGATGAGACAGAGTCAAAGGGGCAACCGGGTGGTGTGAGCACTCATAGGCCACTGTGATGACTTTGGCTCTCAGACAGGGAACCACTGGGCTGATCTAGTTAACTAGATCACTGACTGCTGTGCTGAGAATTATCAAAAGGAGAACAAGCATAAAGCAGGGAGACTGATGTGAAGGCCAATTACAATCATTGAAATGTGAAATTTTGGGAGCTTTAACATGGGATAGTAGCAACAGAGGCCTTCAAAATGGATTCTGAATCTATTTTCATCTGAAATTCTACTTTGAGGTATATATCTCAGAAAATAAAAGTGGGGACTCAAAAATAGATATTTGTGTATGCATGTTCATAGCATCATTATTCACAGTGTCCAAAAGGTGCAAACATCCCAGTGTCCATCAGTGGATGAATGGATAAACCACATGTGGTATTGTTCAACCTTAAAAGGGAAGGGAATCCAACCTTAAAAGACAAGCTACAACATGAATGAACCTTGAGAACAATATGCCAAGTGAAATATATCAGTCCTACACACAAATGAATACTATATGATTCTTATTACATGAGGACCTAGAGTAGTCAATTTCATAGAAGCAAGGAGTGCAATGGTTGTTGCCATGGGTTGTTGAGGGGAGTTCAGAAATGGGAAGATATGGTAAGGAGTACAGAATTTCAGCTTTACCAGATGGAAACAATTCTGTGAGTGGATGCTGGTGATGATTTGCACAACAAAATGTACTGGATGCCACTGAACTAAATTCTTAAAAATAGTGAAGATGGTGAATTTTATGTTATGTGTGTTCTACCACAATTAAAAAACAAGGTTTCCAAAGAATAAAAATAGACTCTGAGTTTATTTTGAAGACTCAGAACAGAATGTGCTGCTCAGTGGCACGGGGTTGTAAAAGGTCATAAGGATGATGGTATAACTTGAGTCTCTGTAAACCAGACTGAACACCAAGGACATTGGTGCAGTAGTTTGAGAAAAGGAAGAGCTTTTGGTTTTAGACATTTCATGGTTAAGGTTCTGATGCTTTTCTTTTTTTTCTTGAGAGTGAGGGAATAGTCTAATGTGTGTTTGGTTATATATGCCTTGTGGGCTACCCTCTCGGTTTGGGCCACTATAATTTCCAATCTGAATTATTACAATTGGCTTCCACACCAGAATCCCTGTTTCTGCTCTTATCTCTCCACTCCTTTTAGACAATTCTCAGCATAGTTGTCAGAGTGATCCTGTTAATAATTCTGCCTAATGGCTCATACACTGATCAAAAGCCAAAGTCATCTGGTGGCCTACAAGTCCTCCCGTTATCTAGACCTCTCTGTATACTTACAGTCAATTCTCCTTATTTGAGGTAACTTCTATTAAGTCCTTTCCCCTTCCTACATGGCTAGAATTAACCAGAATTCACCAGATCACTGCTCATAGGAGAAATAGGTCCATCCTTCCATCCATTCTCATATATGCATAGATTATAATCTTAAATCCTAAAACCCTCCCATTCTAGTAGTGTCTATTGTCTTTATTTTGCAAAAGAGAAAACTAGATTCAGAAGTATTAAATGACTTTCCTAAGGTTGCCACATGCACAGATACCACCCCTGAGATTCACACCCCAGCCAACTTTCTTACACTGCACTCTATTGCCCCCCACTCTCTGAATCCTCTGAGTCTCTGCAGGAAGGGTAAAACCAGAGGCAGGGTTGCCTTGCTCAGCCTTGGTGAGGAGCATCTCTCAGGCTGCTGTACATGCATCTGTGCATGGACACAAGAGTAGTTTGGGATATAATGAATAATTACATATATACAAATTTTCCTATTTGGGCACATCAAATTTGACAGGGAAGTCAGTTTGAACAGTAGAAAAGGAATCACCACTCTCACCAAAGCCATTGCCTGTTCAGTGTTCATAGTGACCCAAGAGAACAAATGGCATTGTTGACAGAAGCTATTGATAGAAGAGGGAAAATTTCAAAACAACAACAACAAAAACAGTCCTTCAGATGGATCCTGGAGTGTTCTCTGTAAGAATAAAAAGATGCAATCACTATACCCTCTGCTTTTTCCTTTTTATCTAATTTATGAACTTAGCTAATTACCTATGCAGTAGCCTCAATCACTCAATTTAAGAACAAAGCAGGCAAAATATATTGAGATCCTCTGTCAATAGATTTCTTAGAAGCAGTTCATGTAATGTCCCTTCTTCTATGTTTAAAAAAAAATGTTTAAGAAAGAATAGAGATAATTTTCAATTCAATTCAATACCAAGCAAATATATAGGATGATTAGTATATAAGGAAACATTTGACCTGTCAAAAGATGTGTAGGAACAGCATCTGTAGAGAAGGCAGCCTGCCAGAATAATTTGAATATGCCTGAGGATGCTAAAAAATGAGTGTTCTTTCTAGAATATTAAATTATTATGAAATATTACATTCATGAGTTAGGTCTTTATATTAGTCCAAAGCATAGGATCCTCATGATTAACAATATCCATTTGTCTGTATTTATTGAACTATTTGGTTTTTTTTTTCCTAAGTTACTTGCTTATAGTAACTAATTTAGTTCTCATACAAACTCTCTTATTATCAGCACCCCCACCATTTGGGTATTAATGGGTTAATTTTCTAAACTTTCTACAATGTTTTGTTTTTGAAATATGGATAGTTTGTCTCATGTATAATTTGTGAATTCCATTATTCTCTGTGACATTGCAGATCAAGTGAGATCAGGTGTTTCTATAGAGCGGTTAGGGCACTGGGATAATTGTATTAAATTGTGAGGTCTCCTGTCAAATGTCCAAGAGAAAAGTCACTTATGAAAAGCACAAGGGGCCATCAGGTGTCCTGGTATCAGTGTCGGCCTGGCCCAGGGGAAAGGCAGAGCAGGCAGTGATCTGGCTGTGATGATTTGAGAGCCACTCTCACCGAGCTCCTGCTAACAGAACTGGTCAAGCCTAAAATTCTACCTTTAAAGGTATTTTCTTCTTTTACATCTTTAAATTTCAAATAGCCCTATCAATAGACCAGTTCTGCCAGGAAGCAGGATTTAACGTGGAATTGGCTGTCTGGCTGGTGAAAGTGAGATAAAGACCTGGCTATCAGACATATGTCTGCAAGCAGGAGAGACAGATTAGTGAAAATGCTGTGAGGATGGCACAGATTATGTTTGTGTACCTACAGCCAGCTTGGATATGAGCGACAGAGGGAAAGAACATAATCTGATTTATTGAGTGATTACAAACACATAGTGGCAATCAAGACTTTTTTGCTGTTCACATCTCAACTTTGTCCTTGTGGACTAGGTTTCTTGCAAGTCACCCTGCAATTCCAGAGCACATATAGCTCCAAATTCAGTTGGTGAAGATACTCTAGGACTGCAGCAGAGCTGACAATCACTGTGTCCTCAAAAGAGGCAGCTGAAAGACACGCAGGATGTTTTGACAGCTGTGGACCTGTCACTACTACTGATTCTTAACAAAGGAAGTCATAGGAGCCAAGAATTCCACTCCCCCTACCACCACCTCCAGAAGAAATAAGAGCCTGGAAGAGTCACACTGTGGAGTGGAGAGCAGAGACAAGAGGCATGCTCATAGACTTATTCATTCTGTCCTGCACACCACTTTGCTCTTTACCAACCCCAGAGAGTAACAATCAACTAATTGAGCCTTACTCTAACCTGTTATTTAACTTGATGCCCTAATCCACAATTTCATGTTAGGCATCCTGTCCACTTCATGCATAAAGCAATCTGTAATCAAAAACTGTGTTCTAGAGAAAATAAATTCTATGGAAATACTATACATAAGAGATTGCCTTGTAATGTGATTGCTTGCTATATGCATTGAGATCTATGGCGTTGCCATGGGACGCAGAGGAAAAAGCACATTTCACGTTCTATAAATTTCCATTTATATCACATCAAAACCCAGACCAAGAAGGTATTTCCCATATCCGTTGTTATTTAATATATAGTTAAAAATCACTTGAGTACAATCCTAATGGATAGATTGCTTCAGAGAAAGTGTATTTATTTTTGTTTTCTAGCCATTCAATTTCTATTACAAAAACAAAGACAAAACAGTTCAATTTCTTGGTTTTTTTCCTCGTATATTGCAAGCAGAAATTATATTAATAAGAACCATCTTAAAGACTACATTTCTCAAAAAAAAAAGACTGCATTTCTCAATGTATAAAAATGTATCATCTGTGCTTTGCCACATAGAATACATCTAAATCTTCTTCTGATGTAGTAGCTCTTTAAATATTTAGGAAAAACTACTCTGTCCTTTCTGAATTTTTCACAGTAGGGTGATAATTTTCTAGCCCTTTCTTGGGTCAGGCTTCCAACATGGCTAAAATTGTCTTTTAATTACTGAGAATGAATTTATTCCCTATCTTTAGATTTTGTTTGTTTGGAAACAGCTTTTAGAGATGAAAGCCATTTGCTTCCTGATTCTATTTTCAAAGCTTTGCATATATACTATTTAAATAGAGAAAGAATTGTTTTAGAAAAATGTGTGTTCTTTGTTTAATTGACTGTTGGGTACCCTGCAGTCTAAGCCTGCAGGCAGTGGGTTGAATTCAGAAGACTACACATTTAAACATTCTGTACATTGGAATGAATATGGTTTGGAGTAATAGACTAATACAGGCTCCTTAACTTGGACTGTGGCAAACACTGATCTTAGTGAGGTTTTCTAGATTAAACCCACAGAGAAGAGCCATTTCCACAGTGTCATGTCTGACACTGAATGTGTCAGCATTCCTCATGCTGTCCTTATGAGGGGTCACAGGGCTGACTGCTATGGTTCCCCAGCTCCACTCCACAGAGGTGTCCCTTACTTGGAGCACCTTCAGTTTGTTCTGGGAATTTAATGGGGAACTGACAGGTGTTCCAGACTTCTAACTCCCATTTCAATCACTAAAGCTATACTATATTTTACATGATTGTGTTAAAGTCAGTTTTTTTTTCAAAAACAGAATTCTTTTACTTCCCTTTACTTACTCTCATTTTTCTTATAAAGGTCCTAGTTATTGAGGTCATTAGCTTTGAAATGAGAAATAAGTCAGTTCAGATCTGTTTTTTTCCACTTAACTATTTCTATGACTTTAGTGTCTTAGAAATATAGTTTTCTCATTAGTAAAGCAAGCTAGTATTGTTCATAGGTGTTTTTGAGGATTACATATGATAATAACGATCTCTTTGTGCTTTTAGAAAAGCTTTATTCTCTCATCTTCCTTTGATACTCCAGATTCTGTGCCAGTGAGTGTCCTTTGAGAAGCATAACCACTGTGTTTGACACAGAGCAAGAAATTTATTCTCATGGATAGACCTTAGGCCATCATGAGACTGGTGAGGCAGTGGGTTGTTTCTTCTAGATGTGCCTTGGGCCAGACATCAGGATGGAGGAATGGACATGAGGTACAGGAGAGCCAAGACACATGGGCTCAGTGAGGGGAAACTGCAACCTGCAAGGACAAATGGGAAGCTGTGAGTGTCTTAGGGCTTGTAGTCTACAGGGACCTACAGGGTTGGCTAAGTTCCTGCACCAGGTTCCTCCACCACATCTGACCCAGCATTCAGCACTACGGAAGGTGGAGATCCAGCAGGAGCTGGAAATGCCTGGAGGCCTGGCTCCTGCCTTGGGCATCACCATGAAACCACAGATCAATGGTGGTCTGAAGTCAGGTTGCTCCTTCACTCTAATGCACTCTCTTCTCTTTCCCTATACAATCTCTACAGATGATCTAACTATCGTTTGGCTTTAAATATGGCCTATTATGTTACTTACTCTGGTTTACCTGTGTATTCCTTGTCCTGACCTTTCTGTTGACATGGTAGAGCTAGAATGGCACCCCACCCTACCACCCACAGCCTCCACTCATAGATGATGGCAACTCATCCCTACCATCTGTGCAACTCCTCGAGGAATAGGTAGAATTCACTAAGAAGGAATTTAGGGACAGAAAAATAATATCTAGTAATCAAATAAAAGGGTAGAAAAAATGAAGATTTGTTTTACCAGAAGCACCTGTGGAAAAGATTTAGGAGAATTGCCTGATAGCAGGTTTGACATGAATTTAGATTACAGTGCATCAGGACTGTAACAGACACAAACAGACACATTCCCACAGCTTTAAATGTGTTGATAGGTACAAGGCCAGTGACTCTCTTTCTCTACACTGATAAGCATGAAATAGGGATTTTCAACCTTCAGTTTGAGGGGTTGAAGTTTGAGAAAGTCATCATCAAACCAGAAAAGTTCCAAAAGGTAATGATAGAGACAACATGGGGAATGTGCACACATACATAATGAACACTATACAAGTGTCAGTGAACTTTCAGCCTGGTTAAACCTAGAGGACATGATCACTGCCTTCAAGAATTTCATGTATTTGACAAAAGGAGAATAAACTTGTGCCGGGGACCTGTGCAAAGCACAAGTCAGGCTGGTGGGTAGAATTCAGCTGTGTTAAAGAAACAGCCTTCCACTGCAAGGAATTTCATGCCACTAACGATGTCAGAGCACATACAAAATCAATTCTGCTTGTCCACCATGTAGCAAACTCATTCACCCCATGGGATTTTGGACAAGACCCACAGTTTCCCCCAAACATGCAGCTTTCAACAATATAGATTTCTAAGTTCCAGTCTGAATTTACTGACTCACAATCATCTGGGGTGAAATGTAGTTTGTGTTTTCGACAACTCCCACTTGATTCTCACTTATAAGTAGGCAGGTGTGAGAATACTGGCTGATGATCCCCAATGAGCCATCCATACTTTGGTGATTCTATTCCTAGGCACCTGTAGCAGGAGGCAATCTGCATCATGGTTGGGACATGAATTCCTCTGAGCCACAAGGCATAGGTCCAAAACAGCTCTGTTTCCCACTAGCTCTGTTATTTTCAGCAAACGTCTGTCCCTCAATATCCTCTTCTGTTAAATCAGGATAGCAATATTATCAGGATATATCAGGATAGCAAATATCTGCAACTATTGTTAGGATGTTGCAAAGAGTAAGCCAATAAATGGGTAAACGAATAAATGAAACTCAACAGTGCTTATATGTGGCATACATAATATAACTAAGCTGTTGCTTTATATGCTATAGGATAGCAAATGCACGTACAAGACAGTTTGATTAATGGATATTTAAGAAAGGGGGAGAAAGAAATAATTCAAAACATTTTGTTACTTTTATATTATTAATCATCCTTCAATATAGTTCCAGTTTTAGAAAACATCATAATACAGCACATATGTTAATATTTCTTTGAGGGTTGCAAGATTATCAAAACATCAGTATAACTATGAAGTTTATATTCCAGTAAGGAAAAACAACAGAAACTGGACAGAGTGAATGAGAGCAGGAAACAGCTTAAACGAACTTTCTAATTTGCTGAGGTTTCTGTATAAAACTCCAGCCACCTAATCTTGGCTAAACTAATATATCTTGTAATTACCATCTTTAACCAAAATATAGAACATATTCACTACTTTAAAAAAAATGATATTTTGTCCCTCTCCTATCAATTCCCTCGAAGGCAGAATGTCCTCAAAGGCAACATTCTTCTGAATTCTGTTACCAAAGAATAACTTTGCTCTCTTGAACTTTATTTAAGTGGAATCATACAATATTTAATTTTTTGGTATCAGACTGCTTTACCTCTTCACCTGTTTTTGAGATTGGTATGTGTTGTTGCATTAGTCAGTATATCTTTTTAAAAATTCTAGGTATTATTCCATTGTATGAATACTTAATAATTTGTCTATGTATTCTTGCATTGATGGACATTTGAAGTTTTGGCAATTATAAACAAAGGTACTATAAACATTCTGGTACAAGTTTCAAAGATATCCATGCACAAACACAAAGTTTTTGTTCTTCTTGTGCAAATGTCTAGAAGAATTTCTATAGGGTTAGATATGTATTAAATTTCATAAGAGACTATCGAATGAGTTTCCAAAGCAGTTGTGCCATTTTGCAATCTCATTGAGAATACAGGAAATTCCAGCTGTTTCACATGGTAATTTACTATTTTATTTAATGTTTATAGTGTCAGTAGTATTTAATTGTTCTTTTAATTTGCATATCCCTGGTGACCAATGATGTGGAATACTTTTTCATGAGTTTATTGATCATTTTTATATCTTTCTTTATGGTATCTCTGATCAAGTATTTTGCCCTTTAAAAAATTGGGTTATTTGTCTTTTGATTATTGATCTGTTGGAGTTAATTCTATATTCTGGATGCAAGTCCTATATTAGACACATGTATTGCAAAGTACTTTTTCCCAGGCTGTAGCTGATCTCTCTATTTTATTAATGATGTCTTTTTATAAGCAGAAGTATTTTATTTTTATAAAATTCGATTTACTGTTTTTTATGTTCAACGCATTTTGTTTCCTGAGAAATATACGCCTATTCCAAGTTCATGAAGATAACCTTTTATATTTTTCTAGAAGCTGTCTAACTTTGTTCTTGATATTTAAGTGTACAATTTTTATTTTAATTAATTATGTATTGGGAGGTACAGGGTTGTATTAATTTTTTGTGATTGTTTCATACATTTTCCTAGTTGTTCTATTGTTGAAGGTATCTTTCCTTCCCCCATTGGATTGTCTTGACATCTTTATTGAGGATGAGTTGATCTTGATGTGTACATGTAGTTGTGGACTCTATCCTATTCCTTGGTTATAATATGTCCATCCTGTAATCATGAAGTGCTGTCATGATCACATTAGATCTATTGCAAATCTTGGAATCTCAAGCATGAGATCTCAAACTATTTTAATTTTTCAAATTGTTTCAGACATTTTAGGACTTTTGATTTCTACATACATTTTAGAACCTATGTGTTTATTTTTACAAAAAGCCTCGAGGAATTTAAACATATTTTTGATGAGTCCACAGGAGAACTGATGTCTTTGCAATATTGTTTCTTTTGGTTCATGAATATGGTGTATATATCTCTGTATATATTTAGGTTCCTATTAATTTCTTTCAAAGATGCCTATAGTTTTCAGTCTTGCACATATTTTATTAAATTTAGTCCTAAAGTTTTAAATGATTTTTGATACTATTAATATGGCATTAGAAAACCATTTCCAATTGATTGCAGTTATTTAAAAAAATACAATTCATTCTATTTTTCAATTGGCCATGTGTGTGATGACCTGAATGAATTCACTCTACTCAATAGTATCATCTATGATTAAAGACAATTTTACTTGTTTGTTTCCAATCTGCATGCCTATTATTTCCTTTTCTTTTCTGATTGCACTGCCAAGAATCTCCAGAGTAATGTTGACTAGAGATGATAAGAGTGACATTCTTGGGCTGGGTATATAGTGTAGTAGTAGAGCAAATGCATGCAGGAAGCTCTGGTTTTGATACCCAGTGCTGAAAAACAAATAAACAACAGTGACATTCTTGGCTTTTCTTCTTATCATAGGAAAGTGTCTATCGTGTTACCACTTGGTATACTATTAGTTTTTCATATATAATCTTTATTACATAATGTTCTCTTCTACTTTGCTAAAAATTTTAATCATGAATGGATGCAGAAACTTAACTGCTGTTTTCTGCATCTATTGATCTCTCTTCCTCCCCTATTTCCCAGGAGTTTATATAAATTGGTATTATGTAATTCCTTAATATTTAATAGAATTCTCTAGTGAAACCCTCTGGGTTTAGAACATTCTTTGTAGAAAAGTTTTGACAACAAATTGACTTTTGTTAATAAATGGCTATCCTGATTTTCCATTACATCTTATGTTCCGGTAAGCTGGATTTTAAAAGACATTTGCCCAACACAATGATTTATTTAATATAAAATTATTCATTATATTTTTTTCACTATCCTTTAAAAATGTCTGTAGAATCAATGTTGATATTTAGTCATTTATTTTGGTAATTCGTGTTTTCTTTCTAAACCTCCACCAGACTTACTAAGGGATAATACTTGTATTAATCTTTCCTAAGAAGCAGATTTAATTTTGATAATTTTTTTTCTGTAGTTTCTTTTCTATTTCATTGATTTCTTCTCTTTGTTATTTCATTCCTTTTCCTTGATTTGGTTTTAATTGGCTTGTCTCATTCTAGTTTCACAGGATTGAAGCTTTTTAGATTTTGTCCCTCTCCTATCAATTCCCTCGAAGGCAGAATGTTTTTTTTTTCTAAAGTAAAACTATAAAATTCTCTCTAAAAACTGCCCTAACCTTAACATTTTCATATATAGTGTTTCCTTATCAATCAGTTCAAAATATTTTCTCATTTCCCTTTGGATTGTAATGATCATGAATTATAATAAGAGTTTAAGTTCTTTCAAAAAATCTTTTTCTTTTTGCTAACATAATTGAATTATCATTTAAGAACTACCTCTACAAAATGTAAATATTTGAAATTTACTAAGACTTTTTAATGGCTCAGCATATGCTTAATCTGCATTTCTCTACTTTCTATATACATTTGAAAAGATCATATTTTCCAGTTATTGGATGAAGTGTTTTACAAATATTAATTTCATAAATATCAAGGTGACTATACTTTTGTTCTGAATTCTTTAATTCTAGCAATCACTGAGATAGGCAGGTTAGCATCTATTATTTCTTCCTTTAGTTCTGTCAATTTTGGCCTCAGCTACTATTAACCTTGTTACTAGCTAAACTATACTTAGCGTTATGCTCTCCAGATGAAATTCACCTCTTATCATTATAAACATCCTCTCCATCTCTGATAGAATATCTTGTCATGAAGTCTGTTTTGTCTAATATTAAAGAAACTTTATTTTGGATTTAGTGTATATTTGGGACTTGCTTTTTTATCCAGTCTGACAATTTTAGCATTTTGAGAGCTTAGTTAATTTACATGTAATTTCATTATTTACCTGGTTCAATTAAGTTTTATCATTTTGCTGTTTGTTTTCTGTTTGTGCCATCTGTTGACTACTTTTTATTTCTCTTTTCCAAACTTATTTTGTGTTAATTATTTCTTGTTATTCTATTTTATTTTCTTTGGCTGCTTTTTCTCTTTTTCACTTTGTATTTGTTTAGTGGTTGTTCTAAGGGATCACATTGAATGATCACTAACCTTAAATTATCACTATTCAGAGTGGATATTATATATATATATAATCTGATGTAAAACATAATGATCTTTCCAGAGCATTGTTCCACTCCAAATCATTTTTTGTTTTTGTTCTTGTATATTTTACATGTATATACATCATAATATACAGTACAGTGTTGAGATTTTTACTTTAAGTTGTTTTTAGTCTTCAAATAAATTGAGAAGAATTTTAAGAGAGATATCCACATATTAATCATTTCCAATGTTCTTAATTTTTCAACCTAAAGAACTCTGTGTACCATTTCTGTAATACAGTTTTGTTGGCAAACTGTACTCTTAACTGTTTTTCTTTTAATTTTTCCCCCACCACCTTTCATCCCTTGATAGAGTCGAGCTCATTTCCACTTCTGGGACTTCTGTTGGACCCAGCTCTTCACCTCAAAGGCCATTCATTATCCTCTGGCTTCATTTCATACTTCAGAGAACCCTGTGAACCAAACAAGGAAATCACTGCTCTTCCCACTTCTGTTCCTCTCATCCTCCTCTTTACTTTCTGTGCAACGCTTTCACAACCTTTAATTGTGTTTTCCATTGGTTTACTTGTGTCTGGTTTTTCTCCCTGATTAACTCCATAAGCAAATATGCTGTGTCTTATTCTTTCCTATATTCTTGGCATTCAGCAAAATACCTGGCACTGTAATACAGGCTCGATCATGTTTCTCTAATGCAGAGTGGATGCAGTTGGAGCCATAGGGACATCTAGTTTTGCTAGACTTGAAAAGACACATTCTGCTAAACTCTCCAGGACCATCTGTTTTATAAACACTGTGCTAGGAAATATAAATACAAGTGTGATTCATCTTCAAAAAGCTTTTCCAGATCTTCTGAGTTAGAAGCAATCCCCTCCTCTTGTTCCCATTATGTCCAAGACGAAACTCCCTGTTGTTCTTTTGATGGTCTATCTGCACATTTTACTTGTGTATAAGTCTTCTCTATCTAGCTGCACTGTCCATCAGCTCTTGGAAGGCAGGGACAATATTTTCAATCCATTAGTCAATAGCTGAAATAACCTTTAGGCTTGCAAGGGCTTTAGGATATTCCTAATATGGTATTGTGAAAATGAATTGAATAAGAAAGTTAGCATTTTGGGTTTAATAATAAGATTCTCTAGTTCTCAAAAGAAAAAAAGAGTTGTATAATTCCAAAGTAATTACAATTTCAACTGAACATTAATAAAGTGCTAAGTTCCCACCAAGGACACTGTGTCTTGTGTGGGGGAGGTTTCCTCTGCTCCTTCTTTACCTTTGTTCTTGTTTATATGCACTGCCTTTCCAGTTTATGATCCCTGTAGTTTGCATTGCAATAAAGTGCCAAATATTTCCTGCCCACGCCTCTGTATGGCTTCAGAGCATGAGAACTGTTATGGAAAGCAACAGATTAGAATATTTTTTAGATTTGTTGGTGTTCTTAAAAATGCCCATTTTTAAACATAAATATTTATGCCTATTGCCAAGCTGAACCTCCGTTTGTTATGAGAAGACCTTTGATTAGTCTGTAGTCTGAAGAGGATTCATATAAATAATAGTTACCGTTTATTATGACAAGACTGATGGTGAACTCTGGAGGGAGTAATGCCTGAAGCTGGTTTTCATATTTTGATTCTATGCATAAAAGAGCAGAATGGATCAGCCCCGGATAAGCCTTCAGACAACTTCCACATTGGTTGTGATAACTTACAGCCTCTGGGTTTGGGGACTGTGATAATCTTTCTGAATCATGCTTGCCTGTGAAATGGAAAGCCAATGTAAGTAGCGCTCTTTATTTATTTTTTATTTTTATCTTTTGGTACTGGAGATAGGACCCAGGGGCACTTTGCCACTGAGCTACATCCCTACCCCTTTTTATTTTTCATTTTAAGAGAGGGCTTCACTTAGTTGCTTAGGGCCTTGCTAAGTTTCTGAAGCTGTGTAACAAATTTGCAGTCCTCCTGCCTCAGCCTCCCAAGTCATTGGAATTACAGGCCTGAACCATTGTACCTGGCTCAGAGCTCTTCTTTATAAAATAGCTTTTCTTTTTCTTTTTCTTTTGAAGACCCAGTATTGTTGTGATGGCTTCAAGTTTCCCAAAGGAGTACAAATATGTGGGGGGAGTTCTTTTTAAAATGTGAGAACATGGTAGGGATGAGGATTGTATACATTTCCAGGGTCCATCCAAAACTTATAGAATCGGCATGTCCACAAGTTTTGCCTGGGAATCTGAAGGTTAGCACTATCACTGGAGGATGTATCTGCACTCACCTGAGAGTCATTTCTCCAGCAAGTAAAGATTCGACAGTTGTCTATTATATTTCTGAGCTTGGAAGCCATGCCCAAGAAGTTTTGGGTTCCTTAGACTTTCCAGAGAAGATCCTGGATATTTGTAGTTTTGTTGCTTTATCCTTTTTTTCTTCCGTAATTAAATTGACTCTCTTGTTTTTTTAAGTGCTGTGGATTAAACCAAGGGCCTTGTACATGTTAGACAAGCACTCTGCCACTTAGCTTCATCTCCAACCCCTTTAAATTGTCTCTTAATGGAACAATTAGACAAGTCAGCTTGTGATTGAAATGAACAGTCCTCAAACTAACCAACCCAGCTTACACAGGACATTGCACATAGATTTCCCTGAAATGTGCATCAGAACATAAAAGTGTGAAGGACCCCAGAAAGCTCTGTTCTTTGTTCAATTGTACACATAAAAGCAAGTCTGATGACTGCTACTTTCAGTAAGCAGGACCTGTTGGATGTGATGTCATCAGAAGGGAACTTCATTTTTATCCTCCTCTGACCATTCAAATTGTGTTTGCAGGGTTCGTTTTTGATTTTTGTTTTTTTGTTTTATATTGAAAATGGTAATTTAATCATTTTTTCTTCTAAATATATTGACTGGAACTATCTTGTGAGGAGGAGCTCTGCCTTCACTTCTTTTTAAAAATATATATATTTAAAGTTTCTTCTGATTTGTTACACATGATGGCAGAATGCAATTCATTTCATATTACACATACAGAGCATAATTTTTCGAGACACTGATTGTACCCAGAGTATTTTCACACCATTTGTGTCTTATACATATATTTAGGGTAATGATGTCTAACTCATCCCACCATCATTCCTACCTCTTGCCCCCTCCTTTCCCCTCCCTCTCTTTTACCCTATATAAAGTTCCTCCATTCCTCCCATGCTCCCAATAAAATCACCATTATGTGTCTGCATCCTCATATCAAAGAAAACATTCGGCTTTTGTTTTTTAGAGATTGGCTTGCTTCACTTAGCATTATGTTCTCCAACTTCATACATTTATCTGCAAATGCCATGATTTTATTTTCTTTTATTGCTGAGTAATGTTCCATTGTGTATATATACCAGAGTTTCCCTATCCATTCAGGGATTCTAGATTGGTTCCATAGTTTAGCTATTGTGAATTGTGCTGCTATAAACATTGATATTGCTATGTCCCTGTAGTATGCTGTTTTTAAGTCCTTTGGGTATAGACCAAGGAGAGGGATAGCTGTTTCAAATGGTGGTTCCTTTACTAGGTTTCCAAGGAATCTCCATATTGCTTTCCAGATTGGCTGTACCAATTTGCAGTCCCACCAGCAATATATGACTGTGCCTTTTTCCCCACATCTTTGCCAACGCTTATTGTTGTTTGTATTCTTAATAGCTGCTATTCTGACTGAAGTGACATGAAATCTTAGAGTAGTTTTGATTTTAATTTCTCTAATTGCTAGGGATGTTGAACATTTTTTCATATGTTGGTTGATTGTATATCCTAGACCTGTAGACCAATGGTGCAGAATAGAGGACACAGAGTCTAACCCATATAACTTCAGTTATCTTGTATAAGGCAAAGGCACCGAAATTGTACATTGGGAAAACTGGAAATTCACATGTAACAAAATGAAATTAAACCTCTATCTCTCACCATGCACAAAACTCAACTCAAAGTAGATTAAGGACCTAGGAATTAAACCAGAGACCTTGCACCTAATGGAAGAAAAAGTAGGCCCAAATCTCCATCATGTTGGTTTAGGCCCCAACTTTCTTAATAAAACTCCTGTAGCACAAGAATTAAAACCAAGAATCAATAAATGGGATGGATTCAAACGACAAAGCTTCTTCTCAGCCAACGAAACAATCAATGAGGTGAATAGAGAGCCTACAGAATGGGTTCATTTTTTCCTACCCTTTGTAATAAAATTAGGACATGTCATAAACTTCCACTTTCATGCTCCTCATTGATAGTTATTAATATATTCAGGATAGAGCAATATTCTTAAAATATCCCCCAAAGTTTTAGAAGCCAGGTATCCCCCTCTTCCAGCTCTGTACTTATGGCTGCCTGCTTGCTGTCAGAAAGAAAATATGCTAGGTTTTTTCTCTTTTTCTCTGCCTGGAGTTTTGCTTGTCTTCTAGGACTTCACTTTTTTTCCCCCTTCAGTAGATTTCCTCTCGTTTCTCTAGGGCTGAGAGATGCAGGGTGAAGAATTCAAAAGACATGGCAAATGAAAGTTAGCTTGATGGCTTCTATACAAAGCTAGCTTAGATGCTCTTTGAATGGAAGGGACTGCAAACTGACTCTTCTCTTGGGCTTTATCAGGGACTCACCATT
The DNA here is from genome assembly GCF_001458135.2 of Marmota marmota marmota. NCBI lineage: Eukaryota > Metazoa > Chordata > Mammalia > Rodentia > Sciuridae > Marmota > Marmota marmota. The sequence continues at coordinate 748,642 of NW_026000225.1, read as the reverse complement.
ACTTAATATCAGCTAAATATCTCATCTGAGGCCACATTAAGTACCTAGATGAACACTTTCTATGGAGGTCTCTTTGCCCTCAACTTCTGTAACTCAGTAATACCCTCTTGTGCATTATCTAAGACATTGCTAAATCAGCTACTCTTATGTATAGTCTACACATAGTCTGTAGAAAATACTAATTTGGTCTGACAAGCTCTGATAAGACAGGCCACATCCAGTCCTGCCACCTCTTGTACTTTTCCATCAGAGTCGATAATGAGTCACAGTCACTAGTACTTTGGGTCTTGCCAGTGCAGATTC
>NW_026000225.1:711516-742956 GCF_001458135.2 Marmota marmota marmota | reverse complement strand
TTTATCATGCTATATGGAAGCTGGCACTTGGTGGATTAAATGATGTCTCTCCAAAATTCATGTTCATCCACAACCTCCAAGGATTTTGTGTGTAAATAAGGTCTTTGTAGGTGTCATTTAAGACTCTAGAGAGGAAGTCATCCTGGTGAGTCCTAAAGCCAAAGCCTGGTATCTTTATAAAGGAAAGAAAAGTGAGCTTTGGTTACACAGAGAAAGTATACAGATGGGATTAGACATTGGGGTTATGTTTCCAGCAGCCAAGAACACCCGGAGGCAGCAGGATCTGGAAAAGTAAAGATGAATTCTTCCCTGGGCATTTAGAGGGACTGTGTCTCTGCTGATACCTTGATTTCAGATCTTGATTTGTCCTCTCTGTAAGATAACACATTTTTGTTATTTTAAGCCACTCAGTTTATGATGCTTTATAATGGCAGCCCTAGGTAGCCAATGTAGTGGCATCTACTTGTCTTGTTCTACAAATGACCCTTCTGTCACATTGTACTAGACATTTTACATTTTCACATTTTACTCAATTTTTTTTTGTGTGTGTGTGTCTGTGTGATGGCAGTGATGATGGTGATGATGTAACTGTTCACAACTGGGATAGAACTTGGGTGTCTGGAGTATAGCAGCCAATTAAAATGTGTTATAGTATCCCTATAGTTGACTCAATGTTTTAATATCAATTTTATAGGTTTGAAAATTGAGTCTTGGAGATGTCAATGATTTACCTAAAGTTCTAAAAATAATTGGTTGGCAGAGCCAAGAACAGAAGTCACATTATCTGCCCATCATTAATATTACTATTATAATACTACCATGTTGTTATTTTCTAGAAGTAGTAACACAGACATAGTCTTTTTCGTTTTTGCAAATATCATAAACAAAACAATGGCAGTCAGATTTTTCTCCATTGTTAAATTGTAAGAGAAATATTAACTATATAATGAGATTAAAGATTTAGAAATGCAAATGCTCCCACTGACATATAAAGCAATTGCCTATTAGTAGATTTTTTAGGGCTTCCAGGGATCTAGTCTGTCAATTAGTACAAATGATTAAAATGAAATTTAAAAGCACATGAGTGTATACCATAGATTAATGAACAATTTCCCCTAATGTACTTAAATTTGAGCTGAGGGAACACTCTAGGCCTCAGGACATTATATTACCTAGAAGCATAGGATATAAAAGTTGTCATCACTTTCTTTGATACTTCAGTTGAAAATGAGGCAGGAGTGTCTCAGAGAATAAATCAAACCAACCACAAATTAGTAGTAATCTCTAGATTCACTTCTTCCTTTGAGTCTTAAGAATTCTGAAATGATATCTCTTGCTTTTTCTGTAGTTTCCCCAACTGGTGTGAATTCTTATAGTGAAGGCCTGGTTTTATTCATTTCCCCCTTAAATTAATTTCATTTATTTGTGAAGTGCTTGAATGGATGTTCAGACTAATCTTCAGACATGGGGTATATTTGCTTTAAATACTTTGGAATTCAGTATCACACTGAGGGTAGCAGTGAGTTATCTGAGGTGTATACAATAACAAATAAAACAGTTTTGTAAAATATGACAACCATAAAGAATTTTCTATACTTAATTTAAGAAAATAAGCTTAAAAATGCAAGAAGTTCTCCTTGTAAACAAGAAAACACAGTGAATCATATATGTACTTCTCGAAATGCTAAAAATAGAGATATTATTTATGAAATTTTCAAACATTTCGATCGCCAAAGGGCTTAGGGCTTTGCCATTGTGCAATTTATAATTTTTTTCTGAAAAATAAAATAAATATATTTAATTAGTAAAGTTTTTAGAGATACAGGCCCTAAGGAAATATTAAAAATAGAGCTATCATTTCCCAGAGAGAGAGAGTAAATTGTAAACTGCTTGAAAAGCTCAAAATGAAAATAATATCCAGAACTCAAGGCTCATTCTTTGCTTGTCCCACTTTGTGATTCTGACTGTACAAAACAGCTTTTCTCCCAGCACCTGTGGCTTGTGGAATGTCAGTAAGTCTTCCTAGTCAAGGCCCATCTAGGGGGTGTTAAGTTAGGTGTTTGCTACTGTTAACAGAGAGGAGCCTGGAGCAAGGCCTGTGGATCAAAGAGTGTTTTTTACCTAGCCCTGTCTTCAATAGACACAATATGGCACTTCACTATTATCACAGGCCTTCCCTTTATGAGGATGGCCTCACCTAAAACATAGTCCCACTGGAATTGACAGTAGGCTGCAGAGAGAATTCCAGACAGCTAGGAAAAAAACTGTATATCTCCCTACATATGGCACTGACACACGCACAATTTTAGCAGCTCTATTTTTCCTAAATCTCAGTTGCATGCTTTTACTATATATGCCACACCTAGGGATACATTATAATTACAGTATCTGCCTAGATTAGGCTTTTGCTGGCTTGAAAGAAAACTAGCAGAGTACTTTTACTTTTTCATATTACTTCTAGAATTATCGATGACATATAGTATTCTTCAGCTCACTCATTTCCTCCTCCCTTCCTCCTGACATTACAAAAATCATTATTTTGTCTTCCTGGAAATGAGCCTGAGTCATGCCTACTCCATGCTTCTGAGCTGATGATTTAATGTATCAGATTAAATCTGAATGCCATGGAATATCTCTTATTCTTTGTGATGATACATCCTATAGTCAGTTATCCAGAATCAATTACCAAGGGTGCAAAGCCGTTACCTGACTTGGTTTGGAGAAATGCATTTGCATCAAGAAAGAAAAGAAGCAGGGGAGTGGTGGAGCCAAACAGGACTGGCCTGGCAGGCAGAAGCTGGAGTCCTAGTGTCCTCCCTGCCACTCATACCCTGTGTAGCTTTGAGTAACTTTTAATTAATTTTAAATAAACCTATTGAGATGCAACTTAAATACAGGAAAATGCATATATTTCAGTTATGCTATTTGATGCCTGTGAGTTGTAACATTCTCCAATTTTATTGCTTAAAGGCTTAGTTTCTTTAACTTTTTAATATTTTTCAGCTTGCTAAAGTTGGGCTGAAAAATCTTTCTTCTCTAGTGTTCATTTCTCTCTCACTGGGTGGCCCAGAAGTTGACCAATGCTCCCTTTGGGTCCAGTTAGTTCCAGAATGAGGGAAGGATTTCTGGAGGACTATTTTATCTTCACATAAAATAAAATATAAGACAATGAAACATTTCATCTAATTATGACTAAGGGGGTGAAGTTCATTGTACAGGGAGGAAATAGATGAAGAAACTCATTTTAACTTTATTCCATGTTATTATTTAGTGAGGATTCACAGTAACACCTCTGATGGCTTCTTAGATGGACAGGGGCAGGTAAGATTTTGAAATCAAAAGAACTTGAAAGGCTACTTTGGCCCCTCACCTGAGCATCCTGGGCTGGTGGACTTTTGTGCATTCTGAGTCTTCTATAAGTTTTCATAACCCCTTCTGATACATTTCATCAAAATATGTGCAATTATTATGTGTCAATCAAAACACTTTTAAAAAAATATTTAAGAAATGGAAATGTTAGTTACAGTCATTTGACCATCATCTACTGTATATAGGTATCAAATTATCACATTGTAGTTCAAAGATTTCTGTAAATAAGATAAAAATAAATAGTAATAAAAAGTAGAATATGTCTACTTATAAACTTTAGCTAGTATTGACTTTTACAAAAGGCTTAATAGAATTGAGTATGGTCAGCATTTGTTTCAACTTTTAGAAGTTATCGTGAAACGTGGAATATCAGTAAATTTAAATAAATGAAGGTCAACACTTTAGTTGGATTTCATTGTGTAAGTAGAGAGGAGACAAGATGGGATTGGAAGCAAATCTGTAGTTGTGTTCCTAAATTCAGATCTCAGTGACCTCTTTTGGGGGAGGAAGAAAGGATTAAGGGGACCCATTTTGGTTGGTATTTTAATGGCATGAAGAGGGTGGGGCATAAATGATTGGACAAATTAGCCTTTCAACCCATTTATTCTATTTCCTAACCAAAATCTATTGAGTACCAACTCTTTATGGACAGTAAAACAGGACGTGGGGGCAAGAAACAAAGATAATTTTGGCTCTAAACAAGTTTATGATCTAAACAAGTAAGGGGTTGGAACAAGTAATTAAGTGATTACAAACAAAGGCACCATGATATAGGCTAAGTAGAAAAGGCACAAAATACTGTCGCATTCAGATTATTTGGGGACCATCAGAAAAAGGTGGCCCTGGAGTGAGTGCAGGGAAATGTCTTTGGATGAGACCTGCTGGTTCCATCCTGGTTCTACTATCTTCTAATAGTGTGACCTGGAGCATGTTAACTAAATGTTTCTTGAGGCTTATTTCCATATCTATGAACTGTAACATCATAAAAATATGTACTCCTGGGGCTAGTGGCACACGCCTATAATCCTTGCAGTTTGGGAGGCTGAGACAGGAGGATTGCAAGTTTAAAACCAGCCTCAGCAACGTAGCAAGCCCCTAGGCAACTTAGTGAGACTCTGTCTCAAAAATTAAAAATGAAAAATGGACTGGGGATGTGACTTAGTGGTTAAGCACCCCTGGGTTCAATCCCTAGAACCAAACCAAAACCAAAACAAAACAAAAACATTAACAACTGACCATAGTAAGGATTAAGCTTTAAGAACAAATCAAACAACAATCATAAAATGACTGCTTTGGCAATATTTGGCATGAAGAAGTGTTAATTATTATGCTGCATAATTAAATATTTGAAATGGGCTTGAGGAATGGGAAGATGAGTGTTGAGGAACTCCATTACTTCTATCTCAAAATTGTGATTTTGTGAAGAATTTCCCATTAAGTATTCTTCTACATAAGTATTGCTTTCAAGTATTTTTAAAAATTCTTAAGTATTCACCTACTCTATTTTCTTGGCCACATGCAAGGCTTCTGGATTCTCACAAACAAATTCTGGCCTGCTTCCAGGGTAGAATTTTGACTGGCCAAAATTACATAAAGAGTAGGACAGTAGGACATAAAGGATAATCTGTGACAGAATTCCAATTCTCACTCTGCGTTTCTTGTGATCTTACTCTTCACTTTGTACACCAGTTTTACATTTGAAGTTCAATCCTGCACTATCAGAAGAGTCATTTTCTGAACATTCTCCATGTGTGGCTTTTATATCCTGAATCCTCACTAAGTTTCCTACTTTATCAGCTCTTTGATTATCGGTTTCATTTTTCAGTCATTTGCAATTAGTACATTGTTCTCCAGAGACCATGAAAAGAAAGGAAAGAAATGGAACTACATTTCTGATTGAGTGTCTTAAAACTTTTCCAGGTAGCCTTTGAGACTTCTAGGTTGAGTTTCTTTACCATTCTGATTACGTGAGGCTCATTTTCCCCCCGTTTGCATTTTTTATTTCATCATTAAAAATAAATCATCTTTCTACTCAGGAATTTTTATGTTACTGCTCATATTAGAAATTCTGGCTACTTTCAACATTAACTGATTAAATCTAGCTGGGTGAGAGCATCTGATAAATGCTAGATTTCCCAGAATCGAAGAGGTTTTATTTAAAAACAACAACAACAACAACAAAAAAGATCTCTCTATATGAGAGATACACCTCTTTAAGTGTTAACCACTATTATTTGTTATAACCCAATATCAACATTTTGACGATTTTATTTCTTCTTTGATTTAATATTATCTAGACCATATGTATAAATTTATATAAACATAATTATACATATATAAATATAAATACATATATATGTATATGTGTAGACACGTATATATGTATACGTATATCATCCTCATTAGTCCTTAACAGCAAATAGGAAATGTGAATTTTTTTTCTATAGCTTTTCGAAGTACAGAAAAATTTTAGTCCATTTCATACTGAGTAGTCAAATACAAATCAAAATCTATAAAGTTCACTTTCAGAAATGTTGGTGATATTTCAAGCCCTAGGACACAATTAGTTCAAAGTTCCATCCACAGCCTCTGGTGCTATTGTACTCTCCAGAGATATTTCTGTCTTTTCTCTTCCTTATATAAGCGCCCTTCCTTCTAAAGACACCCAACAGGATAACATGTGCGCTTTACTTTTTGATTTCTAAAACCATCACCACTGAACTTATTTCTGTTCTAACAAAAAAATCTTATAAATACCTTATATAGATGAGTTTCAGCCCTCTGATTTTATTTCCTTGATAATTAATAAAGTCCAAATAATGGATATGGTTTTCTGACAGCTCTCCAGCACTAAATAATGTAAATGTACTAGACAGTTCAGATTTTCATGGGCAGATAGCTTACTAAATTAGAATCTAGTTGTCCTTGAGCATCTATATCAGAGTGGACACTTCAAGTCTCTGTGTAGGTAGGTGTAGCTGGGTGTTTTAACGTTTCCCATTTAAAATCCAGTTTTTTGGTCAGCATAATTCTATTCAAGGCAACTGAGCTGGGGGAGTTTCAGATTTTTTGGTAACCTCCATACCAGAAGTTCTGGAAGCCAATCACATAGATTTCTATTTCTTAATCTTGGAACCAGATGTCATAATTTTGGTATTTCATGTCATGGTAAAAATGTGATTCCCATGGGAATAAGAAATGAGGACAAAGTATAATTTGAGAATGTCAATGTAATGACCACCATCAGTTGTTTCCCTTCTAAGAAGGAGGTCAGACTCTCTCATTCCAGCACGCCAGGAAAACATCAACCCAAGTAAAAGATTTGTCAGTGCTTTTCATTATATGTGTGCATTGGGAAAGCAAATTTCATTTCAAATTTAACTCAGTAGTAAGTAACCCACAAATCAACCTTCTGGCACATTTATGATAACTCTGTAGTGAATTTAGAGAGTTCATTTCTATAAATAGAATTTGGTCCACTTATGACCTGGAGATTTTCGATAGGAAATCCTGTCGTAGCAAAAGACCACCAGACCATTCACTGATTGGGTCAATAACTTAGCAAATATTTTTGAAGTGACCCAGCACGTGGTAAGTTGTAAGCTACTTAGTAGAAAATGAAATCATTAAGTTGCATTCCCTGTCCCTAAAGTGCACAAGTAATTTTTCTTAATGTTTAAACACAAAAAAATATTATGATATCAGAAAGAGATCCCCTGATTCTTGGGCCCTTCAAAATGCAGAAAAGGGTGATGATGGCTCCTCACAGGGATGAAAATCTGTTGCTGAGCTGTTTGAGCAGTGGCTGGGGAAGTGGAACTGGGTGACTGAGCACCAACGTGGAGTTGCTGTACCTCCATACATGATGCAAATAGAGATGCAGATCCTAGACCAAGCACCTAATGCTCAAAGAATCTGAGTTAGGAAGCAGGAAAAGAAAGCAGGCTCAGGATGGGGAAGGGATGTCATAAATGAACAGGATATTGACATTAGTGCAGCAATAGCTGCTTTGTTGTAAGACAGGTCAGAGAAGCTTTGACTTCAAAGTTCTTACCCATAGGAAATTACTTTCTTCACTCATAAATTTATATTTTCTGGGTCTTCTTTGAAAATATCTCATTACTTATGTATGAGGATTAAATCCTGTAACACCTGATAGGCTATCTCATTGCTATTAAGTGAAGGAAGAAACCAGCAATGAAGATTACATTAAGAATAAATGGCATTTGTGATCAAAGTATGATGATTAGAGACATTTATCTGTCCAACTTCTGTTGAAAATCACTTTAATTATTCTTTCTCCCTTCATGCTTATAACACTTTGTCTGGTGTCATTTAAGGAATTGATAGTAAATGATTACCTTCAATAAGATGGTGTATGGATAAAAGTAAGATGGAATGTTGGATTTTCTTAGCAAGAACTGCTTTCTTGTTCTACACTAGATTTTTTTTTTTACTGTGTGCAGGTGGTTTGTCTTTTAACCTTGAAGTAAAATTATTCCTGTATCTTTTGATTAAAATATCTCATCCTGTGCTCACGATGGATGTTCAATAATTAATATCTATCTTGTCTCAGCTATTTAATTATGGTGAAGACCAACATACAATTTGAATGACTAAAGTCAATGAATATCATGAATATCATTCCAATATGTTCTCTGCTAATTGTGAATAATTTCCCCATTCCCATGAAAGGATGTAACAGGTTGTCACACTGAGCCTACTTTAGGATAATTTTGGGAAATTGCTTTCTTCTTTCAAAGTGATACTCTTTTCCTGTACACACCTGCTAGGTAATTGTCAGGTTTTTTTTTTTTTTATTTCCCTCCACAGAGAAAAAAACATCACTTTGTCTCCTTTCCCAGAGAAGTCCCAGGCAAGGATCACTGGACAGTGAGATGTGTAAATGACAAATATCAGAATCTTATCTTTGAGAAGTTAAGATGATAGGGCCTGATATAGAAATATAAATGGTGTCACTGAGTAGGTTAGAGGAGACGGAGACTGGCAAGGACAGACTGGGCCTGTTTAGGTTGAGGGCAAAGCATGCCTAAAGATAAAGCACTTGCTTCAGTGGACTCTGCATTTATAAAAATGTGAGAAATTAAAAACTTAAAGTGTTAATAGATCTTCCAGAACATATTTCTATATAGTTTTGTTCATCCTGATTTCTTCAGCTTCTTTAGCTCCTAATGCAAAATATTTTAAGTATTCTGGAATACTGTAGCTGTGCTGACACATTAGCTATCCATTTGAACCTTTTGGAGGAGAGACAGGGAATAAGTAGTTTCATTATTATCATTTTTAGTCAGAGATGTATGTCATTTTAAATAGCACATGTGTGGCCTGTGGGAGTCAGAGGGAGCCTGGGATGAGAAAGAAGAGAGGACCCCTTTTCTCTTGGCCACCAGGTACTTCTGTAGGGGAGCTGACCATGGGGAGTAAAGGTAGAACTTGGAAGGGGCTAAGAAGCCCTTCTGCTGCTTCCCTCACTATCTTCCATATCCCTAGTTGCTAGAATAGTTTTTAGAGTCAAGGGATAACTATTTTTAAGTTCAGAACCAATGTAGTCTAATAAATCATGTCTTTATTCTCTATCCTTAAATATATTGGTGTGAAAAGAGAGTTGGAGGTGGGAGAAATACATTCTCAGGTCATGCAGAATCATGCATGTGGAATAATTTCACAAGACAGCTCTAACTCAAATTCTAAAGTCCAATTTAGAGCTTTTCTTTTTCTTATGTATTTTTCACTTTAAAATCGTTTCTCCTACTAGTAGTGCTCAAAGAAGATGAATTGCCTCTGTTACCTTTAGATTTAGACTTTAGATGTAGTTGTGATTTCTTGGCATGTTCCTCCTTTGCTAGAGACTTAATACTTTGAGAACAATTCAATTCAATTCTGTGTCTATGTAAGTGTTAGATATTACAAGAATATAGCACCAGCTAAGAGTGTGACTCAGGCTTTCCAGAAGCCTATAGTCTAATTGAAGGACTAAGTTAACAGATAAAATAATTATAGGACATTTAAAGCCTAATACATGAGAGTGATTTTATATAATAGTCAAGGAATTGAAATAGGGGAGAAATTAATGCAGGTATGTATAGTGAGAGAAAGATGCTAGGTTGAGATTAACCTGACTTGGGGAAAAAGTATGAATTTGTTTGTGGGGAGAGTGAGTTTAAAAAGCCTGGGAGCATCTAGAAGGAGATGCCAAGGGGAATTTAGGTTTATAGGGTCTGGAGTTTAGAACATAGATGGGAGCCAGTGATAAAGATTTGGGAATCATCAATCCAAGGAGATACTCAGGTGGATGATAGGGGAGTGAATGAAGAGATCATTTAGCAAGAATGTGTAGGATGAGAACACAAGAAATAAAAAGTTATATTCAGATTCACATGTACCTACACACATGCATGGGATGGGGTAGTCGGTGCCTTTCTTCTTAATGATGCATGTCATATTTTTCTTCTAAGTAGGAAAACAGGATAGATTAGTGTTCCAGAAGTCAAGGAAGAAAAACATTTCAAGAAGGAGGGTGAAAAAATAAGTGGTTCTTGCCAGGAAGGGTTAAGCAGAGAAAAGACTGAAAAACAAACAAACCAAACCAAACCAAATAGATGGTTGGTGAATTAGGACATGGTTGTTCATTTTTGCCAGGGAAGTTTAGCTGACATTTTGAGACCATGATGATCATCACAGCTGGGGTGGGAAAGGAGGGAGGGAATCCCTTACCGGTATTTTCTCTGTGTGAGGAAGGGTGACCAGAAACCCCAGAGATGATAACAGTGAAAAGGGTGGGTGACAGGTAGCTAGATGTGATGCAAAGAGGAAGGGGCTGCGCAGGAGGACTCAAATAGTCATACACTCTGAAAACAAATAGCACATGGAATTCCATAAAAACCAAGTTCTTTTTTTGGATGTGGACATATACTGTGAAAAGTGCTGCCCTCTACAATTTCTCCTTGGTCCCTTCTAATCTCTCCAATTCTGAGGAATCATCAATAGTCATTGCTGATAGAGTAACTGAGAGGATACTCAAAGGGCCTGCTTGTCTCCAGCTTGGAGATTTAAAAAAAAGTACAGATAGATACTGGCAAGAACTTTGTAAGTTAAGTTTTAAACTTTCTGCTTTCCAAGTTATGGTACTTTATCCAAATAGGAATGTTCTAGAGGTAGTTGGAAGACAAAACTGATGTGCAGATACAAGACAGGTCTTAAAATGGAGATTTGGGAGTTCTTTAAATAGATAGATCAGAATTGAAGCAGGGAGAGTAGGTACAGAGAGAAAGGGACAGAGAGAAAGAGTAGCACTAGGTAGGCATTGCATGAGCGAGAGTTCAATCAGAGAAGAAAAGCCTGTCCATCTACCTGTGCCTGGCTCTCTTTCTCTCTCTGATGCAGGTGCATGCACATACACACGCACAGACATAGATTTCTAATAGCAATTTGACCAATATTGTGGGAGATAACTAGGATCTCTCTTAAGACTATTGTCTTTGCATCCCATACTGGAGCTTGAAGGCTATAGGAGATGCTGTTGGAAGAGGTGTATAAAGCGGGGAAGAGTGAGGGCAAGCTAGATCTCATGAACAGGAGCTAGCATCTCTGGGGATGGACTGAACACATTAGTTCTCATCACCTTCGGCCTTAGGGAAGTGACGGTTCTGTAGGAGGACTTGGTGCTTATTGTGTGTATGCTGTAAGTATAGACCTTCTGAGAGTAAAGACACAAAACCAAAAATGTCCAGGAAGGGAAATCTTACGATACAGGCAGCCTACCCACTTGAATACACTATAATACCAACACAGTATGCTACTAATGGTGCTTGAAAGACCAAAGCATTAAGTCTTCTTGTCCCTCACTGAAAAGAACAGGGGTGGGTACAGTGGTGGGAGCTTCTGGTTCCAGCTACTTGGGTGGCTGAGACAAGAGGATCACTTGAGTCCAGGAGTTGTCTCTAAAACAAATACATAAACAAAGATACAAAATAAACAAATCAAAGATACAGTGACTGGAGGTGTTTTGTATTTTCTCAAAAATGAATTTAGTTTTTCATTCAGTCATGAATGACATTCTGAACCTCTTGGGTTTTGGTACATACAAAAACTTACAAATGAAAGACCAACTCCTGTTTAAATGGAATGGTGTATCCTTGATGAAAATATTACAACATCACATGTGTAGATAATTAATATCCTCCTAGAATGAATTATGCCCAGGATACTAAGGAATTAAAAACCTAACCTGGAGAATGCATGGTTTTATCTGCATACTGAGATTACTTTGAAGTGAAAAATGCAATGATCTGTTTTCTCAAAAAGAGCATTGATGAGTGAAAAAGGAGAGGTTTTCTGCTGTTGCTATGGCATGGGGAATTACTGCAGAGCTTTCATTGAAAATGGACCCTCTTTCATGGGAAGGAGTATTATTTATATAATTTGTTCTGGATAAGCAGTTGTGATAAAATGTCCAATTTCCCTTGGTAAAATTGTCTATTTACTTTCAATATGTATATTTAAAGTTTGACAGGATTATGAAAGATCATTCTAAAGAAAATAGCCTAGTCACTCTGTGAAGGGAAACTGGTTAGGTGACACACATGTCAACAATATCAGGAAGCCATCTACTGCAGTTGGCATGAGGCAGGAGTTAGTTGGAGAGTGAGACAGACCTCAGGAACAGAAAGGTACAAAACAGACAACTGACATCAAGTTTTTTCTCCAGCTTCAATAAATCTTCTGAAGTTTCTGCCTGGGAAAGATGATCACATAAGTTTGGTGTCAAAGGGGCTATAGAATCAATTTCCAGGTTGTTTATTCTTTTCTATTAATGCTCTTTGGAAGATATTTGATATAATTTTGTGTGTGTGTGTGTCTGCGCGCGCGCACGCTTGCACCTTACAATCTGCATCTACAACTCATATTAGTGTAGATATCCAGCAAGCATTTCAATCTAAACATGGTAAAAAGAGAATATCTGATTTCCCTCCACCAACCTTCCCTTTTCTCTAAATAATATCACCATTTATCCAGTTGCTTAAGGTAAAAGTCTAGATTTTAACCTTGGTTCCTGTCTTGCATTTCCACTTCTACTGTCAGCCGGTCCTGTGATTCAACCTCTACAAATCTCAGATCTGTCCCCTGTTCTACATTTCCACTTCCAGCCCCTTATTCTAAGCCACTTGTCTATTTTTAACAGATTTTCTACAACAGATTCCTGACTGGTTCCTGTGGGTACTGGTCTTTTTATGTTCCATTCCTCACCCAGCACTCAGAGCATTTAAAAATATAATCCAGATTATCTTCTACGCTGCATAAATCTGCTGAAGATTTTCTTTCCACTGGACTCAGAAGAGTATCTAAATTCTTTCTTTTTAATTTTTTTTTAGTTGTCATGGACCTTTATTTTATTTATTTATATGTGGTGCTGAGAATCGAACCCAGTGCCTCACACATGCTAGGAAAGTGCTCTACCACTGAGCCCCACAACCCCAGCCAAAAGAGTATCTAAATTCTTTTGTGGCTCCAGGGTCTGTGTGATCTGAAATCTACTTAACTCTCCTATCTTGGTTCAGACCAACCTCCATCCCACCCATCCCAACATGTCCTGGGCATACTGGCTTATCTTCTTTCCAGTTTTCTGGCATATTTTTTTTTTCCTACCTGAGATAGAATTTCCTGCAGTAGGCAAAATCTCTTCCTAATGTGCTCTCCTCTCCCCAGTCCCATTATTATATGTCTGGCTCCTTCTTGTCAACCAGATATCAGTTTCAGTGTTACCCAGTATTCTCTGTCACATAATCCCACTTTACATCTCTACCTAGCATTTAACTCTCTCCATGATATTTCTATCATCTATCATCTATCTCTCCTTTTACATATATGAGGATTCTCAAATCCATATTTCCACCTAAATCAAATCCTTATATTTTACAAATACAATTAGGGCATGGCTTTTGTGGGTCTTGTTCACTGTTGTGTCTCAGGTGCATAGATGGGAACAGCAAGCACACAGAAGGCAGGCACTGCCTTCTAGTATTGGAGACATTTGGAGACAGGTAATGCAGAACAAGACAGAAAAGAAAGTGCTAATGGGAACACAAAAAAGGAGCATCCAGCCTGGTCTGTGAGAAACCTTGCTTGAAGAGTGGTACTCAAGTTGCAGAAGAATGAGTAGATGTGTAGGAAAGTGAAAAGGCTGGCCCAAGACTATTAGTTAAGGCTGATTTATATTTTTAGAAGTGACACTGCATGATGTCTTCAGGGACTCCAAGTCTTTAAAATACTGCTAGAAAAGAGGCTGGAATGCAGAAGGAGGAGAGAAATCGGCCTGAGATGTCAGCAGGAGGAAGGAACTAGAGTAGGAAATACTAAATGTCATTTGAAAAAGTAGTTATTGTACAGGGGTGGAATCACATCGAGGTCACTGTAGTGCAGTAGACTGAAAGTTGGTTTTAAGAAGAAAAGGTCAAGAAACAGAAGTGAGTAAGAGATTAATAAGGTAGTTCAGTCAGGAGATGATGTACCTGTGAACCACGAGGCAGGTTGTGGGACTCGGTAGAGTAAGGGACAAGAGTCATCTAAGACATTAACAACCCTGTGAACTGGAGAAAGGAATGAAAACAAGTTGTGTAGCTCCAGATTTCAGACTTGAGAACCAGATGGATGATGGTGGAGGTATAGCTTGAACGAAGGAGGAAAAACTAATTCCAAAGAAAGAGTAAAGTCATGGGTCCAATTTTATTCATGTTAAGTTTGAGAATGCTGTGGATTATTAGGAAAGGTGGGGCAATATTTACTGTAAGAATTGGAGGGGGGCTAGGTTTGGTGGTACATGCCTGTAATCTCAGTAGCTCAGGAGGCTGAGGCAGTAGGATTGTGAGTTCAAAGCCAGCCTCAGCAAACTAGTAAGGACCCAAGCAGCTTAATGAGACCCTGTCTCAAAATAAAATATATAAAGGGCTAGGGATGTGGCTCAGTGATTAAGAGCCTCTTAGTTCAGTCCCTGATTAAAAAAAAAAAAAAGAATTGGAGGGGGCATGAAGTTGATTAATGTAGAAATACAGATTTGAGAATCCTGGTATAGTGGCAGTTAAACCCAACGGGAGTACTAATGAATCAAAAGAGGATGTAGAATAAGAAGAGAGGCAAGCAAGACTGAAACCCTAAAAAATAACAGAATTCAAATATGACATGAAGAAGATCAAAAAGGAATTTTTTATTCAAGTGGAAAAGTCATGTGGCTAGTACTTCAGAAGATTGGGCAGATTTTAAGAGAGAGGGAATCATATACTGGAGAGAAATCTGGTAAGATAAAGTCTGAAATATCATCTTCACGGACTACAGTGGGCTATTTATAAGGCAGTTTGTGGAGTGGTCTGATTCGAGACAGATTGTCAAGGTACATTGAAGGATAAATAGACTGGGAGACCACCTGCCTGCCAAAAGGAGGAGGAACACACACTGGGATGGGGAATGGGGAGGAGGTAAGGGAGGATGGGGAATGGGGAGGAGGGAAGGGAGGATGGAGACCATGAGCTGCAGAGGATCAGCCTTACCAGTGAAGAAGGAGAGATCTGCCAAAAGTGGAGGGAAGAGACAAGAGACAGCAGAGCTTTGGTGAAGAATGTGGGCTCTGACATCACCACCACCAGTTGTCACCACAGCTCCTTAGTTGTGTGACATTGGAAAAGCAACTTAACCTCTTAGAGTGTCAGCTTCTTTGTCTGCTAAGTAGGGATCTCAGTACCTACCTCGTGGGGTGATGAGGACTAAATAAGATTATTCCCATAAATCTGAGGTCATTGTTTATCCTTGGAAATCTCTTAACAAATGTGAGCTGATACTTTTTTGTTGTTGTTGTTGTAAATCATGATGATGTGAAGAATATCTGAGACTGTGGTGATCAACAAGATGAGAAAATGCTATTGGTGACCTAAGTGAGGTAAATAAGCAAGTGGCCTGAGGCAGAAGGACATTCCCCCAAAGATTTTGTTTGATTTCAATATACTTATTATTATTTAACACTTTCAGGTATATTCTTTTCACTATTATATTTTCAGCACCTAGATTACTTTATTGAGTTAAATTTTGTTTGTTTCTCTAAAGAGAAACAGTGATGGGTTTGTTTTAAAGGACAATGTTGGGTTCATCATTACCAAAACTAGAAGCAAAAGTTGGCAGTAATTTTGAAGATGATGGTTTGACTGAAGTTGTAGTTCCCTGCCTCTTACACAAATACAAATTCCTTTAAGTGAAAAAAAAAGTCCTTAGGGATAACCTTATCTTATATCACATCCCATTGTGTCTATAAAAACCAAAAAGGGACAAAATACTAAGACTGAACTTTAATGGTCTCTCTCCATATATACCTATATTTTATTTTCATAGAATCGATAGTGCTGGTATCCTTAAGGGACACAAGTAGCCATTGGAAATGCTCTTCTTAATTTTTTTTTTTTTACCCTTAAGAGTCCTCATCTAAAACTGTTATTAACAAGGACTCTGTCATTGGATGTGATAACTGAATGAAATGAGGTTTATAAAGTACTTAGTGTACTTCTTGGCACATAATGAATAATTAGTGTTTATTTCTATCCTTTCCTTCATTAGCTAACACTCTTTGGCTTGGGAAGAGATTCATGTGGAGACTATAATGTAGAGGGAATTATGTTAGATTGAAATTCAGGGGCCATGAATTCTCATACTGTCTATGTCCCTCATTATCTATGAAACCTCAGGCAATTCACTTAATATCATCTATGAAATGCAGAGTAATAATTTTCCTTCTGCAGTGAAATTATTGTTAAAGATAAAATGACATCAGGCATGAATGCCATACACATGCAAAATGCCATTATTTTGGTTGTAAAATATATATTCTTATCCTGTGCGGAGAGTCACCATGACTTTAAATACTTTCTTAAGCCTTTTCAGTTCCCAAAACTGATGGCACAGAAACTCATCAGCTACCTTAAGACACAACATGCCTCCTTTTTACTTCTAAAACACCAGAATTTTCAAATGTCCTCTTTATTAGCCATCTAGAGCTGTGGAAAAAATTACACCAAAACTAAAATAGCTTAAAGCAACAAATCTTTACTATCTCACAGTTTCTGGGAATCACAAATGATGTCTAGTTGTGGTCTGGGGATGTAGTCAGCTTACAAGCTGGACTGGGGCTGAAGGATCTGCATCCAAAACATCACACTCACATGGCTATTGGCAGGAGGCTTCTGTTCCTTACCAAGGGCCATTGGTGGTCTTTCCTCATGAGAAGGCAGCCAGTCTCTTCCAAAGTAAGAAATGCAGGAGAAAGAGCAAGGAGACATGCACAGTTACTTTACTGACAAACACCATTGATTCTATTTTCATCTACTTGTCTGAATCAAGCTATGTTCTGCCACACAATAAAGGGGATAGGAGGATACTAGTCTCCACCCCTTGAAGGGAAGCATGTGAAATAATTTGATGTGATTTTTTTTAATACCAACACACTTCTCTATAGTCAAAATCAAAGAGTGGTCACCTGTGGCCCCCTTGGTCATCAGCAGAGTTTGTGGCTGCCTGTGTCGGCGGCATGATTAACACAGGAAGACTCATCTTTCTGCTGTAGGGCCATTTTCACCTATTTTTCTCAGGTTCTCCCAATAAAATTTATTTATGTGTATTTATAAATTTTAATATTCTGTCTCCTTTAAAATATAATGTCTCTGGCAAGAGTGGACACAATGTTTGCTGCAGGTAGGAATTCAGTAACTATTAATTGAATTTATGAAAGTATCTCTGATGGAAATGATTTAAGTGCTTTCCAGAAAACATGTTTTAGTATGAGGAATAGGGAGATAATGGAGGGAGAAGACTAAGTGGGAAGAGGAGGGAGAGTTAGTCATGCAGATCATGATTTGCTACTGTCTGCTTCACAGGTGGACTAAAATCTCTGAAAAGTGGCAGCAGCACCTTGATTAGTGGCGAGATCACAAAAGGATGGGGAGTACATTGGGGAAATTTCTTCTCAGAGCCTGAAAGAGAATAGCTCTCTACTAAAAACTGGAGTTGGGAGTGCTACCCAAACAGCAAATGGGTTCTGCAAGAGTGAGAAGGTTATTATGAGAAACCTTTCCAAGTAGATTTTAATTTGGATAAATACCAAGTTGTCATTCATCTCAGACATTTAAAATGCATTAGGTGCCATTACAGCCCTGGCTGCAGATTCAGCCAGCGTTTATTGAGCAGCAATTGTGTGTGAGAGATCATTCTTATGGCCTGTACATTTATGATCTCATTCAATCCTCACAAACACCATATGAGAAGTTTTAATATCATTTCCCTTTTATAGGAAATTAGTGCTCTGGGAGGTTAAGTTCATTGTTCAAAGTCGCACAGCAAGCAAAGAAAAAAACTGGGATTTGAATCTAAGTTTTTAAACTCTATTATATACTACATCTTTCCCATTTTTCTGAAAATGGGAAATTGCAAATGCACATACATCACAGATGCATCATCTTAAAATGACGGTATCTCCCTAGTTGAAAAACTGGTATAGGTAAGCTATCAGTCTTTCTCATTCCATAAAGTAACTTGCTGTTGACAACACAGTTTACTATAGTAACATTTAAAATGGGAGCCATGATTTCCTTTGAGTCCCTTTTGCAAATTCAGATCTGTTCTACTTAGGATGTGGTTGTACGTTCCTTACCAGAAACTGCTCACCTTTCTTGAATATTGATGCATTTTCTACTGCATAAAACTTAACCACAGAACCAAATAACAATCAAACACAAAAAGTATCGAATTCTGAATGCTTGATTTATAATACATAATTTATAATTATGCCTTAAAAGTCCTAATGAGACAGTTTGGTATCTTTCTCACAGTCCTTTCATTAACCAGCCAGAAGTTTCTATTTTCCATTCTTCCTTTAAGGAAAGAATGTGCTTTTTCTTTCCCTCTGGAGTTTCTTTAATTTCAATCTTTGGCCAGAGGCTTTTGTGCCATTCATTCATGTTTCCATTCAGTCATGAACGGTCATTCACTCATTCAGTAAACATTGGTTGACTCTTTCAACATATTTTTGCTGAGTATTTACTATATGCTAAGTGTTTTCCTGGTTGCTGATGAACCATTTTTGGTTGTGGGCCAGTCACTGTGCTCAGTTCTGTGGATGCAGAGATGCTATATAAGACACCGTCACTGTGATAAGTAAATGCAGTATGACAGGAAGTGTAATGACACTTCATGTAGGCTACAGTGGAGACGTGAAAATTTGCATCTCTCATATTCATAGTCCTGTTGTATAGTTATCATATATATACTATGCTGTTGTTACATATGATGTATTATTTTACTTTGGAGTCATAAGTTACCTTGTAGAGGAGTAATGTGCCAACTAAAGGGTAGGCTTTTAGAGATTGTCTAATTAGTATGTGACTGGGTTAGGGAAAAATATCTGTGAAAGAAAATGTAGAAGGATATGGAAGAAACTGGGAGAGCTGTCAGATTGCAAGTCTAGCCCTGAGTGAAGGAAAAAGAGAAGAAAGGTTGTGTGCGACCAGCTCAGACGACTGTGTGATCTTAGACAGTGGGGGTCATTGGATGATGGAGCCAAAGTTTCTTCATATGAATCCCCTGTCTTCCAGGAAAGGGCCTGCCTTAACATCCCTGCTTTACTTGATCAATTGTCTAGAAGCATCCTGGGAGAAGCAGTCACAACTCAGAAGTTGGGACCCTTCATTCACTCTTCTCCCTAGAGGTTCAGGTCTGACAGGCACATTCTTTGGGCTACCAAAGGCTCAATAGGCCAGTTCTGCAGGCTGAAAGGGAAAATTAACAAATGATCTACTTAAACCAGTTTGGTGCATTGTGGGAGAACTGCAGGCTCATTGTGTCTGCAGTATAAGGGGCATTTGGGTGGGAAAACAAGATGGCAAAAGGGGAGGGTATTAGGAAACAATACCAAAGAGATGCAACTAAATTCAGACTTTAATATGCAAATCTAGTGAATTTGAGCACTGAGAGGAAATTGAGGAGTTCTAAGTAGGAAAGAGACTTAATCAGGTTTCTTTTTTCCCTTCCAAATCAATCAGCAGACCAATTAGAAGATATGACAAGAAACAGAGAAGAATTAGAATAGTGTTTTCTGAACAAGAGCATTAAACGTCAAAATGCAAATGTTCAGAAAGGTAATTGAAAAGCATAAATGACATCACATTATTAGTGATGCCGGGTGAGGAGTCCCTGATTCCCAGGTCTCTGGCTTGGGTTCTAGACAGCAGACATTCCCTAAGCTAATCATTGCATAAAGAGACACAAATTTGGAGAAAAAGTAAGTTTTGGACAGTGGCATTGCACAGTTTTACCCAACATTCAGCAGATAGCTCAGTGCTTGAGATGCAGACAAGGGTACTATGATCCTGCCTTTCTCTGGTGGTATTTTTAATCATCCCAAAAGAGTCAGCTAGTAACCTCAAATCTCATAAATGGAGAGTATAAGCAACTTACTTCTCTTGCAGTTCTGTATCTTTTTTGGCCTTTATCTAGTTAGCAGAAGCATCCCTCCACCATGAATAAAAATAAAGAAAGAAAATACAATGACTGCAACATCATGAGAGTCCAAAAAAAGTTTGTCACCAAACAGACAAAGTGCTCCCTGCCTTTGTCTTTCCGCTTGTCTTTTGGGGAAAATTCTTTCTTGCCCTCTCTAAACATATGTGAGAAGTGAACTACTCAAGCCTGTCAAAGTATCCTTATCTCTAGGCTGATGATGGATGGTAAAGCATTATCTGACGTCCTTGACCCAGACAAGCAGAAGTCACTCACAGAAACCATCAGATTCTCTATCAAACAGCATGCTTTGGTTTTAAAACTTCATTTCTATTATTTAAGTTTCCTAATACTAATTCAGGCAACATAAAAATTCTCAGTCAAAATTTTATGTGTAAATCATATAGTCTTTCCTGATATGGTGGCACACACCTGTAATCCCAGTGGTTTGGGAGGCTAAGGCAAGAGGATCCTGAGTTCAAAGCCAGCCTCAGCAAAAGCAAGGCGCTAAGCAACTCAGTGAGATCCTGTCTCTAAATAAAATGCAAAATAGGAAATAAGGCTGGGGATGTGGCTCAGTAGTTGAGTGCCCCTGAGTTTAATCCCTGGTACAAAAAAAAAAAAAAAATCACATGTCTTGGTAGAAAGGGGAAGGAAAAGGAAATAGTGTTGGTTGTGCTTCTCTGAAGAATGTGAAGAGGAGTTCAAATGAGCATTTTGAAATCACCTACCTGTGTGAAGAGATGCCTTGTGTGCTTCACATCATTTTTCCTCTTCCCCCTTTTCTTTCTCTTCCTTCTTCATCATCCTCTTCCTTTAATGCACTAAATCCTTAATGATCAAGCCACTTATTGGTTCCAAATGAATTAAAAGCTTTCCATCTTGGTCAGATTTCAAGTCTAAGCCTGTACAATGGTCAAAAGAGTCCTCCACACACTTAAACATTCCTCCCTCTAGGTATCACATTGCCCACCAACCAGCTTCTTGCTCTCTCCCAGGCTCCAGCCACACGGACTCCCTGTTATCTCTTGAAGACCCCGTCAGCAAGCTCTGCCTCAATGCTGTGCACTTCTGATAAGTCAGACTGCTTCTTCCCTGACAACCACAGGCCAATGGCAATCTCCACGCCAGGCCTTCCTGGGCCACCCTATTTCAATTTGCAACTCCTAATCCCATGTCCTCCTCACCCCCTGCTCTGCTTGATTTTTCCTGCTCTGCTTGATTTTTCTTTAAAGTCCTTATCTTCTGATGTATCATACAATTTTCTTATTTTTATTCATCACCAATCTGTTCATACAAAAATATGAGACATGGGTTTCTGTCATTTGGATTTCCTGCTGTGTCCCCAGAATATTACAATCGTGCCTGGCTCTAAATATGTGTAAGGGTCAGATATTAAGATCTCCATTCACAGGTGAGAGGTCAGGGCTGAGAAAACATAAGCAAATTTCCCAAGTCACATGATTAGAAAATGGAAAGGTTCAAAGTCCTACCTGGATCTGTCTGGCCCCATCATGCTATGATTTCTTCTATTTTCATATAGCCAGTTAAATGCTTTCATGCAATCAGCAGGAGGGTTCCTTGCAGGGAGTTGCTGCTTTCTAGACTCTGAATTTTAGATCATGGAGTCAGGCTGTGAGGGACTTGTGGGAAAAGCCAAGAAGAGAAAGAAATAGCATCAACAAAAGAGCAGCTGGGGCTCCTATGCCAACCCCTAGTGGCTCACAAGATCACTGAAAACCTTCTGGATGCCCAGACTGAGTCGCACACAGACAAACTGTGGGAAAACCAGTGACACACACAAGCCAGCCAAGGGTTCCATTTAGATTGCACACACAGATGTCTAATTGGAGTTTGCGGTTTATTAACATAAGCTGCTTAGCCATTCCGAAATGGGAGCTAATCAAAATATTGCAAATGATGCACCTTGAAAAATGTCAGTCTTTATCATGATTACACTTCCATATTTTCCCCATTTGTTATGTGTGTGTTAATTCCTTTTAAAAATTATCCTCTACGGAGACCAGCCTCTGGTGGCAGGATGTTTGTGAGTCTGTGCTCAGAGGATCTGGCAGGAGCAGTATTGAGCCATATTTCCATGCAGTTTTATGTGCTGCACCTAACCTACATTTCTGTAGCAATTGGTTAGGAACAGAGCGATTTCCTGGCAATTGCAGCTCACACAGAGCCTTGGAGAGCCCTGCTCTCTTCCCTTTCTTTGCCAGTCACCGGGGAGTAAAGGTCATCAGAGGGAAGCAGATAATTATGCTGTCTCAGGAATCAGTGTTTTTCTCTGTGGACTCCTGGAATGTAATTCATTTCTTCAGTCTTTCTTCTTGAGTATTAACAAAGTCAACAAAAAAGGATTTTCATCCCCACTAGGACTTCCCAGCACTGAATGAGAAGCAGTCAGCATGAATTTTATTCGGACTGTCTGTTTTTCAGTCCTTCATTTTCCATAATCAATTTCTTTTTTGTATTAACTGAAAAGTGAATACGCGGAGTTTGAGAATTGATGGAACCTAATACTTAGAATCCCACTCGATCACATTCAGAAATGAGCTCAGATGTGCTTCTCCATAGAGCCCAAATTTATGTAAGAGGTACATTGGAAGATAATTCTTTTTCCTTGTTAAAGTGATTCATTCCATGGTTTCTTTAAATATGTCAGCCAGTGCTTTAAATTGATTTCCACAAAATGGAGTCATTTTTTTCTTTTTTTCCTAGGGCTGATCATATATAGTATAGGTAACATACATGTAGATTTTTTTTTCCTTGTATTGCCTTTTCCCTTACCTGTGCCTGTGTTCCTGCTGCTACCCTACCCCACTTACCTTTGTGAGGTTGCAAAGGAGGTCATTTTGCAAGGCCCATGTCCACCTGGGTGAATCAGTACATTGTTCTGTGATCAGAACAGCTCTGAAGAGATGGTATTTGAATAGTCTTCTTTTTCACCAGATTTTAGTTATGAGATATCAGCATTTCAGAGGACTTGTGGGGCCAGGGCAAACTTTTCCTTGCACATGCCCCTCCTGCTTGGTACACTCCATGATCACACTCCTCCTCCTATTCAGTGCCTGTCTTAATTGCTGGAGCTGCCATAACAAACACCTTCAAGCTGAGTGGCATTAATGACAGGAATTTATTGTCTCACATTTCAGGCTAGAAAACCAAGATGCTCAAGGTGACAAAAGGGTTTTGTGCCCTCTGAAGGTGCTAGGGCAGGACCTGCTCCAGCACTGTCTCTTAGCTTCTGGTAGCTGCTTGGCTTGTGCCAGCAGAGCTCCAGTCTTCACGTGGCATTCTCTAAGGACAACAGTCATGTTGGATTAGAGGCCAACTCTTCCAGGATGACCTCATCTTAACTCATTGTATCTACAACGACTCTATCTCCAAATAAGGTCACATTCTGAGGTAATGGGGCTAGGACATCAACAAATGAATTTAGGAAGGGGCACAGTTCAACCTACAACACTATTTGTTGTCTATTGTTGCTTACCCCAAAACTTAGTGACTTGAAAGAACATTTATTGTCTCATGTTTCCTGTGATTTAAGAATCCAGGAATATCTTAACATGGCTAACCACTCTTGAATTTCTCATAAGACTTCAACCATGGCTATAGCCTTCTTAAGTCTCAATTAGGGACAGATTTGCTTCCAAACTCACTCAAATGATTTCTGGTAGGATTTGGTTCCTGGTAAGTTGTTGGAACAACTAGTAAACTACTGGCCAGGGGCATCTTTGGGCATGGGAAGCTCACAACAAATAGCAACAAGCAGCCATCAGGGCAAATAGAGAGAGAGAGAGAGAGAGAGAGAGAGAGAGAGAGAAGGATGTGCATACCATATACACATCACAGTCCAAGTGTTGGAAACATTCCAAAGGACAGGATTACACCAGGACATGGAATCCAGGATTCAGAGATCTTAGAAGTCATTTCAGAAGGTAAACCTGCCTTGGTTGGTGGGAGTCAGCCATCCTTCCTCAAAAAAGCTGGTGAAACTCCCCAGTAGTTTATTGTCTGACTTCCAACAGTAGAACTTCAGGAGTTGACTGACCTCTTTTCCTTTCATGCCATCTCTGCTTTTATCAGTCTAAAATGGCAGTGTTTCTGTTGATGTCATTGTCTCAAATACTTTGTGAGATCTTTGGAATCTTATTTGGGTTTACTTTACCAGAAAAGAAGTCATATCCACAAATCACTCTAAGAAAAGCCCTTTGGAACCTTTGGGGTCCTACTGAGAAGGACCCTTATATCTTATTCTACTATACTCACAGTTTTCCTTGTTATGATGTGAGATGTTATGATGAAGAGAGGTGAGTAACATAGGCATTGTGATGTAAAGTTAGGCTACTTTGTAAGAATTACATGAATAAAAGCACTGCAATACTGCAACAGCTGATCTGATGTGTAAGACAGTTGTTAAGTGACCATTGGGAGGGTATAGTATACACTGTACCATGGAAATGCAAGTCAGGAATGAATAATGTCCCAGATAGGATTGATGGAATGGTGCAGGATTTCATCATTATGCTTACCAGATTTAAAATTATGAATTATTAATTTCTCAAATTTTCCATTTAATATTTTCAGACCATGTTTGACTACAGGTAACTGAAATTGTAGAAAATAAAAGTGTGGATAAAATACACTAGGAAGCCAATTCTTAAATTTTAGCATTTTTCTTCTTTCTGGAAGGGTTGAGAATTTTCTAAGTGATCAATCTTGGTTCTCTTTTGTTTAACAGTTCTTCCTTTAAAGCATCATTCCTAAAACTTACTATAACCAGCATGAAAAAAATCAGATAACACCTGTCACACTTTGAAAATCTCCTCAGCTCACTAAGCTCATTAGTGCTGGTTAGGGCAGAGTTACAAAGCAGAAAATTTATTCAAGCAGCCCCTCCCACAATATCTGAACCTTCTCTGTGATGCCTCTCTGTTCTTCTGTGCCCTGCCCACTCCACCACTGGTTTCATTGATCTTTACAGTTCCCATCTGCCTAGGCCAAAGTGTCCAGCACCTCCAATCTGACAAATGTCTTGTTCTCAATAGCTCAAATATATTTGATTCCTTGGAAACTTGGAAGTCCATGATGACAGAGATTCATCATGTAAACAAATCATTGATAATGTCTTATTTGGCTAATGTGTTATCTCATTATCTTATTTTAATTAAAGTTATATATTAAATTCATATGATAATACAAAGTTAAAATTCTAGATTTCCATCTGGATAGCTTTACTTATCACTAATTTTCCCACTAACAGAGGACTTTCATTAGCTCCTTTATACTTCACAAATGTCCTATACAGTAGATATCTAATCCCCAATTTAGAAGTTAGAGGACTGAGGCTCAGAGAGGTGAAGGAATTTTCTGTGAATTACAGGACTCAGGTAGTATCCAGTGACACCCCACAGCAGTGTACCTCACTTTGCATCATGGGGCAATTGGGAAGATACCTTTATGAGGAGTGGGAGATCATGGTGAGTTTTTAGTAAGATGATTCCTACTCATGGATGAGTTGTTCCCACATCATTTAGTTAGTCTTATGCAGATACTATTGATATTGCTGTCCTCTGTAGTATGTACTTTGTTTTACTTTGATCCACACCTGGATGCCCTGGAGATTGTCATACTGACCGCAGCCACTAAGAGCCTTTCCGTGCTCACACGTTGGTTTTCTCTAGCCTCTTTTTTGGCCTGTCAGCACATTTATAAGAGAATTTGGCTGTGTTGGCAAAATGTGCTGACAGCTTTCAGTAGTGAATATGGACATCTGCTGAAAGGTTTGGCTGTGTTTGTAGTGGGTGCTGGTTAGCACATAAACTCTGAGTCTGAAGGAAAAAAAGAAAAGAAAGCTGGTTATAGAATTCTCTCTTTCTGCAGATTTGGCATTTTGAAGTTTGTTGTTATTTAGATGAGACTCACAAAAAAAACTGCTAATCTTAGAATGGAAAGACAAACAAGGTTGAATCTATTTCCGGTGCAGTCCTTTGGGCAGACCATAGGATTTTAGCATGTTGGAGGTGAAGAAGATCTAGAGAATGGGTTTGTCCTTTTATTCATTGAATAGATGAGGAATCAGGCTCAGGAGATGAAATGACACTTGAAATGTGTCCATTCTGTGGCAAATCCTAGCATAGATTTTAACTTAATGATCTTTGTATATTCATTCATTGCATCACATAATGTTTGGGGGGGGTTGATGATAATATAATTGTTGTCAAATAATTTCTTGTTAAAACTGTATTATACATTATTACTATTTTATCTACTAGCCTGCCAGCTAGAGTCTATCTCAACCTCTCAGGGGCCTACATGTGAGTAGACTATCATGTTTCCTCCATCACCCTCCTGCCACCTTCATCTCTGTTGTAGCTTGGAACCTCCCTCTGCAGGGAGGGCTGCACCCCATTCTCTTGTAGGTCCCACTCTTCTCAAATATATACCTCACAAAGTGTGTGGGTTGTTTTATTCCAGTCTTCACCACTTTCCGTTCCTCTGACCTCCCCACCTACCACACCAACACAAGCTTTTACCAACTCAGGCCTTCATCCCATTCTGCCTGAGGGCCAGGTTTGGGCAGCAGCCTTTCACTTCCAGAGTTGCTGACCTGAGCATATTAATAGTTGATTGACATTGGCCTTCAGGTTTTTAAACAACATGTACCCCAGGCAGTCTGCTTGTGAGCTAAAGGGGAGGAAGACAGTATATCAAGAGTTCTGACATTTTCTCTTCATCTGCTGCCTAGGCTGATAGGTACTAAAATGTTCAAGATAGAGGTATAGATTCTTTGAACACAGTAGTGGTCCATCTCTCTAAAAAAAATTATCCTTCATGTTTCTTCCTTTTGTTTTCTGCTTGGGAGAAAATTAATGGACTTTACATAGCTGTAGATTTATTAAAACTATGAACTATGATTTACCCTTAAAATATATCTGAAATCAGATACTTTTGATGATTCTGGACCAACATTGTCCAAAAAAAATGTTCTGTGATCACTCTATATAATAAAGAACAACTAGACACCTGTGGCTGTTAATACTAGATATGTGACTAGTGACAGCAGCGAAATGAATTTGTATCTGTGTTAAATTTAAATTCTTTGTATTTAAATAGCCACATGTGGCCATTGGATACATAGTGGGAAGTATAGCCTAGATCATTTCAGCTTCCCTTTATTGGAGAGGTTAGTATGATATACTTATCAGTATTAGTCTACCTCCAACCTCCACCATCTTTATGCCACTTTCCATTGTTTCTATCATGATCCTTTACTTCGCCTGGAACAGGTAGAACCAGAACTGCTCTTGTTTTCTGGAAAGCATCACTTTTTGTCATCTCTCTCTCTCTTTTTTTTTCTCTCTCTCTCTTACTTTCTCTTCCTCTTTGTTTCTCTTTCTCTCTCTCTTTTTCTCTTCCTCTTTCTTTCTCTTCCTCTCTCTATTTCTCTTTTTCTCTCTGTCTCACTGTCTGTCTCTCTGTGCCAATGATGCAAGACTCATTAATCAACTTAACCTAAAACTGAGATCAATGTAGAATGTGAAAATAAATAAAAGGCAACATTTGTTTTTTCACTCTATGTACCAGCTATATAATACTTCTGTATATTAACTCACTTCTTATATTAGCTCTTCTGTCACTGCAGCCCTGTGAAATATATGCATATGATATAATAATATCTATTTTATGGATCAGGAAACTAAGGCGGAGGACACAGGTTAGTATTTGCTAGAAGTATTTGATGGTAAAACTTACTCTCTGACAACACTGCAACGCCTCTTCTCTGCAGAGAAATTCCTGGGATACCACTTTGAACCCTCTCAGTGGTTGCCTTATAA
The DNA here is from genome assembly GCF_001458135.2 of Marmota marmota marmota. Taxonomy (NCBI): domain Eukaryota; kingdom Metazoa; phylum Chordata; class Mammalia; order Rodentia; family Sciuridae; genus Marmota; species Marmota marmota. The sequence goes on along the minus strand of NW_026000225.1, from coordinate 715,195 downwards.
GAATTGGGCTCTGTAAATTAAAAAGCGAACAGATAAGTTTTCTAATGCAGTAATGCAACACAGTCTTGATGCTAATGAATCAGTGTTAGTACAGATCCTACAAGTTAAGGGCTCAGCCTTCAAGGAGACCACCCACACTTCAGATATCAGCTACAAGCTCTGAGAGCTCTGAGCTCACCTGTCCTTCTGACAAACTGCCTACAATTTTGGGAGTTTCCACTACTACTTTAAGCTCAATAATTCACTGGAAAGAATCACAAATTTCAGGAAAAAGCTACACTTTTCATTATAACTTTATTATAATGGAAACAAATCAGCCAAATGAGGAAGTGTGGAGAACAAGGTCTTAGAGAGACCCCAGCATGGAGCTTCTGTGCTTTGTCTTTATGGAATCAGGACACACTGCCCTCCCAACACTCTGATATATTCATTGACCAGGGAGTTCAACTGAATTCTGGTGTCCAGAGTTTTCGTTGTGGTTTCATTATTTATGTAAGATTGCTTGACTCATTGGCTATGTGATCTTAATCTCCAGCCCTTCTCTTCAGCTGGTATCATATGGCCTCATCCCTCAACTCCTGGTTGATCTTAACAGCATAGCTAGCCTCCTCCTGAAACTAGGGATTCATCAAGAGTCATTTCATTAGCATAAATTCCAAGGTCTACCATGAATAGCAAAGATAATTCTGTAATTCGAGAAATTCCAATGGTAAAAGATCTCCATCTCAGAGTCTGAGATAAAAGCTGGGCAAACTCTTCATTACACATACAGAAAATTTTCTTTCAAATGATTAAGAGGAAGGTTAAGGACATAAGCATGTCTAATTTTTTAGTGGTTCTTGGACACATTCAAATCCATTATTTCATTTTATCCTAATGACCCTCCTATGAGGAAAATATCATTGATGTATTTGTTTTATAGATGGGTAAAAGAGGTTTAATGATGACATTATATAGGAACATCCAAATATTGGATGTTGGCTGTTGGATGTTAATAATTGATGTGGAGTTTAGATCTGTTAATTACAAGTCTTTGGCATATATAAGAATAGTCAAAGGGCTAATAATAGAGATAGGGATGCTCTAAATACTAATTTTTCTTATCTGAAAATGCAGAATAGGAATGGGCATTCCCAGGATAGGATAGTAAAGGAGAAATGTGAAGATTTGGGAGTTAGTCTTCTTCCTAATTTGGCAACTGACTCCTTTCCTGGTTTTCATGTGTTTATTTAGGAAAAGGTTATGTATCACTTGTAGTGCTTGTTATAAGCATTGAAACTACAGAAAGAAAGAGACACAGTTCCCAGGCTTATTTGATGGGAGCAAAGACCTTAAACAACATATTGTAATATGAGATGGTTAATGAAATAATCAAGGAAAGCACTTAGGACAGGCACCCAACTAGGAAAAAGGGTGGTGGATAAGTGCAGTACAGAAAGTTTGGAAGAGAGAATGCAGAAACTGAAGCTTAGAAATAAATAGGAATTAACCAGGCTTCCTGTTCCATAGGTGAATGGAAAGGGGAGCTGGGCTCTTTGGACTTCAGTCTAGGAGACTAATGCATACTAATGATGCCTCCAAGGCTAGCACTCTGCAGGTTTCTGTTCTGTTTGCATTTGCCTACTGTGGCTAAAGTCTGCAAAGGAGGCATGGAGTCACCCCAGAACAGGGGATTGGGGCATGAAGCTGCAGACCTCAGGAATAGCAAGAATATATATGTCTTAGGGGCTCCTTCAAGTTTTTTCATCTGTGAAATGATGATGTCGGGCTTTCTTAGACAATCCCTGGGGTCCCTTCTGACTCTAACATTTCATTATTTTGAGGTTTTATGAAAAATGTTTTGCGGAGCAAATGAATAGTGTAAACAAGATTATAAAGAGAATATTTGCCTTCTTAAGGGACTAAACTGTTCTGAAGTACATCAGGAGCATTCATTTGCATAAAAACAACGCAAATTCTATATAAGCAGAGGAGGCTTATTTTCTTAGGTGTTTTGGTAAGTTAATTACAAATCGTTCTTATCAATTTTGCTAGTCTATGTCTATTAAGAAGTAAGCTGCATTCATTTTAAATACCCTGTACTTTTGAACGTTCATCATTTCTGTCTATAATACCTGACTTTTCTCTGAATTAGCCCAATTATCTTCAAGTATATCTTTATCCCTTAGGTTATAGTATATAGGATTTGTTTGTTCAAGAACTTACATAGATTCATCTTGTGCTTATTAGAAATCAGAGATGTCAGCTTATCCCATCCCACCTTCAGTTCATCTTGAACTGACATAGGACTACATGTTAAGGGTGAAAGCCAGGCCTTCACTTTAAACGCTCAATGCCTTATGTTCTTTCTGCATCTTTCTCCCCTTATGCATTTGAGTGTGTCTTCCTCCTACCCTGCCCCTATATCAATTAAATTACATAGAATTACACTAAAAACTAATACTTTGCCAAAAATTATTTGTTTAGACAACTATTTAAGATTTGTGTATTGTTCAGAGAGCACTGTACACAGTACAACACCACCTGCCTGGCTTCACTCTCTCTCTGTCTCATTCCCTGCTCTCACCGTCTTTTTCTTTTCTTCTTGTTCCCCAAACCCTTCAATCTCCTGACATACAACCTTCCTGGAAACAAAGAACACCAGACCCCTTGTCTTTAACCCAGAAATTTAGTGATTACTTCCTGCAGCTTTTGGCTATTGAGGTTTTGTTCTCCATTCACAAGTGTCTACTGAAAATATCCCAAGTACATTTTGTGGTGTCAAGGTGAATTCAGAAAAGGATATGTGGAAGAGGCATGCTTCCACACAGAATGAGAGGATGTGGGCAAGGGAAGGGAGCAGAGGTGAGTTTCCAGACAGAAAGAACAGTTTGTGCAAACTGAAGCAGTACAGGAGAACATGGCAGGTTTAGGAACCTCAAGCAATTCCCTGGAATCATAGAGATGTAGGGTAATCCTGAAAGGTTCACTTACAATAGATGGCACTAGAGAAAAAGGCAGCAATCACATCATCAATGACCTTTGTGTAATGTGCAAAGATATTTTATTTTCTCCAGGAGGTGTTGGGTTGCTGGCATAGCACTGAACCTCTAGTATGATGGTTGCAAAGATGCCAGATAAAAGACTAGTACAAATGTCAAGAGCCTGGAATAAGGTATGGGTCACTGGATGCAGAGGAAATAGCATATTCAAAAGTCAAAGCAGAAGTCAATAGATTTGTGATTGATTGGTTATAGACCAAAGAAGAAAAAGAAACCAGTCTAGGCAAAATCTAAATTTCTGCCTTTAAGATAGGGAATACAGGGGTAGGAGGAGGAGTACAGAATAGAAAGTAGAAGATATAATTTCACTTGGTTTATCATTGGTACTATTTTGGTAAATTGAGCAAAGGTGTTAAGTTCTTGGTGTCATTCACTTTCTTTCTTTTTTTTTTAAATTTATTTATTTATTTATTTATTTATTTATTTTTTATTGGTTGTTCAAAACATTACACAGCTCATGACATATCATCTTCCATACATTTGATTCAAGTGGGTTATGAACTCCCATTTTTTACCCCAAATACAAGTTGCAGAATCACATTGGTTACACATCCACATTTTTACATAATACCATATTAATGACTGTTGTATTCTGCTACCTTTCCTATCCCCTACTATCCCCCCTCCCCTTCCCTCTC
>NW_026000225.1:625396-710564 GCF_001458135.2 Marmota marmota marmota | reverse complement strand
CCAGGGAGTTTCTATTACCCCACCTCCTCAGCTGCAATGGGGTGATGTTCTTTTGGTACCATTTCCACTCACCTCTCATATAGTCCTTGACTCATTCACTCTTCATTTTTGTGACTCTGCAATTGTCCAATAGGTCCCTGGTTTAAGCTGACTTGACAAAGGCAACTTAATTTTATTACCAAATATGCTAAACCATGAAAACAAAGAACCTCAAATCTGAAATCAAATCAATGTGTGCTCAAGGGCAGCAGAAGGGAAGCTCTCATCTCAGCTATGGTGATAGATTGTATTCTGCAGTCTAGGTGTCATCAAAAACACAGATGTGTATCTGTCATCAATCCTTAACAAGACTCATTCCATTACCTTCTGCCTCCAGCGTGTGAAGCCCAAAGAGAATGCTCTGTTTCTACCTACTAGCCCTGGAGCCAGAAAGAAATAGCACCTGCCAGAGTCCTCACAGAAGAAATGAGGCAGCATTGTTTAGTCTGCTTGCAGGCATGCCTGAAAGTGTCTTTTTGAGAAACAGAAGAGGCTGGGGTAGCCAGTTCTGACATCAGAAGCTGAAGGTGAGAGTCGGGCAAAGAGAACATCAGCCTTTTATTTGTCGGGGCAGAGACCCTGCATGGTTTGTGCTCCCTCCAATCGATCAATTCGAATCAGACTCACTACTGAGAGACTTGAAATCACTGTCTGCTATGGTGGAGGACGCCCACTTGGTGCTGGATAGCACAAAGGGAACAATGGAGATAAGGCTTTGGAACACGGCATACTGCAGAAAAGAATTGCCTGGGTAATAACACCAACCCCACGTCGGATGAATGCTCACTGCAGGGAAAAAAAAACTCTCTTGTGTAATAATGGTTGTTAGGATGGAGAATGTAAATAACGAGGAGAGTTTAAATTGAATATTTGACAACACTGAAATCCTGTGAGCGTGCATCGAATTTTTATGTTAAAAAACAGCTTTATTTAAAAAGAAGGCCTGCAAAAGCTTTTTTAAAAAAATTCTTTGTATCACTTAGTAGGGGAATTATTTCCTGTGTTCTTCACAGTTGGACATGACAGATATTGTCTTCTCCATGGGGAAAAAAAAGTCCCTTGGAAGAGGATGTTTTAGGAGATTACTTAAGCCAATTTGCTTCTAAAATGACAAGATTGGCAAACTGCCAATTATCACGTTGGCATATCAAACGATAATAATGTTCCTTAGGAATATTAAGGCACTATATTAGTTCTATTTCCTGGGCAAGAGAGAGTAGGAAAGGAGGAGAGGACTGGATTCTGCAAAACTGCTTTGGTTATACAGTTGCTCTCCATAGTTGGGGGAAAGTGTAGGAGAAGAGAGGAATGAAAAAGTAGAATTCAGGGCTTTAGAAAGAGGGAAAAGTATGAGTTTTTAGAATTTTTTTTAACAACTTGATACTAACCTAAAGATGATAAGTTAAAGACTAAAATTTCTCATGTTACCCAGTCTGGGATCAGGCAGTATGCATGATCCTCCAATGTGTATAAAGAGCTCAGACACCAGAGTTCTAGTTTTAGGTATGCCACTAGCTCTGAGGCTCTGGAAAAGGCTTTCTCTGAACCTCACTTTTCCTGTCTATAATGTGTAGGAATGATGTGAGATAATCTATAAGATCTACTCCATCTTCCTACCTATTCTCCAAATGAGTCTGATGAAAAATCATCAGATTGAGCTCCACCCTTTTTGAGAGTGATAACTCAATTCAGTGGATTCTAACTTTCTCAAGTGGATACCATTTTTCAGAACAGGGCCTTTTAGAAAAGGATATATGGAGAGAAACTGTTAGCTACTGGCCTTAGCTGGTCTGCAATGGAAACCTATCAAGCAAACTTGGGATGATGAGATTTGCCAAATCTTGGGTACTTTCCAGGTGAGAAACCCATGAACCTCAATATCATATATCAGCAGGGACATGGCAGCAGCTCTGTCTGGGTAGCCATGAAGGAGACTGACCAAATGGCAAGGGCTCAGCACAGAAAGAATTGAATGAAGAGCCACTGAGCAATTTTTAAATGAACTTGCAAAGTCAGGTTTGATTCAGAAAAGTGTCTTTATCCAGTTGGACATGGTCTGGACATAGATATATGAAAAAGACCAAGTGGCAAGTTAAAAGATGCCAGTTGGAGGCTAGGAAGAGAGGGACTAGAATCTGGCCATCTAAGTAAAACACACATTGAGAGTTGGTCAGAATAATTGGTGAGCTCTCTTGGGCTTAACAGCACTTCAGTTAGTATCTGAGGAAGGGCAACAGAAAGGGACCCAGACTGTGTGAATCTGGAGCAGGCAGCAGGGATTGGATGGCTGCAAAGTGCTGGCCTCAGACTGAGCAGGTGCTGAGCAAGGTTGAGAGCCAAGAGAGGACACAGACACAGGGACGATGCAGAGTTGGAAGCCAGAAAACAGAATGGAGAACATGACCTCATTGACATCTTCAGGAGGGAGAGCCGCAGAGACAAAGCAATTCCCACAAAGACTAGGGACCAGTTCCTTAAAAAAGGCTGTGCCAAATGATGATGCTCAAACTTTCTTTTGGATTTATCCATGTGTTTCAAGGAGTTTTTGCCCCTGGGACTTTAGAGGAACTCTTACCAACAACTGCCCAAGATGGGATCAATGGCAGATTTCTGTTCCAGTCTGTTATTAGCAGAGGGGGCAGGTTAGCTGAAAGGTGGGGATTATATGGGGACCATAGGGCTGCCTCTGGGCATCAAGCTGCCCATGAGCAAAGATCTGACAAAGGATTCCCTTAGGGACTTAGTGAAACAGAGACAGCAGCCCCGAGGGACGGTGGGTGAAAGGCCAGCTGACAGTCTCTTCTGTCAGCTCTCAACAACAAACGATGGGCCTATTTTTGTGAGCACAAACAGGTCTTTTTCAGTGTATTTCAGGAGATAAAAATACAGTACAGAAACATCCTCACAGGTTAAGGAGAAAGCTGTGTTTGTCACAAGCGTTAAGTTCTAATTAGAAACCTATTTGCTAATCACATAATTGGTATTTGAATTTATGTACACAGAAAAAAAATGTAGCCTCTTATTGTGCTGAGGGACAAATAGAACTGTGTAAGAGTAATGTGAAGCTCTCAAACACATAAATGAAGGGCTGTCTATTTGATTAAAGGNTTGAAGCCAACTTTTTCTTCTATCAGGTGCAGAGTCTCTGATTTGATATCTAGGTCCTTGATCCATTTTGAATTTACTTTTGTGCATGGCGAAAGAAAGGGGTTCAGCTTCATTTTGTTGCATATGGATTTCCAGTTTTCCCAGCACCGTTTGTTGAAGATGCTATCCTTTCTCCATTGCATGCTTTTAGCGCCTTTATCAAATATAAGAAAGTTGTAATTTTGTGGATTGGTCTCTGTGTCCTCTATTCTGTACCATTGATCCACCTGCCTGTTTTGGTACCAGTACCATGCTGTTTTTGTTACTATTGCTCTGTAGTGTCATTCACTTTCAAGTGACAGGTTGAATAATGTCAAAGTCATGACTGTTCAGCAACATGGTTGTGGAAAATGTCTGTGACTCCTCTGCATCTAACAAATTTATCCTTATCATTTCATTTGAGCCATAGACATGGTGGTTTTTGGTTTGTTTGTGACTGTGAACTTACTATCTGGCTATCAGAAGCTAGACTTTCTAATAACTGAGAGTGCTCTGCTTTATTTTTTAATTGATTTATTGGACAATTTCAATTTAGTGTGTGACAAATAAATCATTAAACTTCTCTCTAGCTACTCCCTGCGAACACATGGTGGTCAAACCTCTTTTTCTGTACTTCTTCACCTTGATAATATCTCAGGAAGATTGTATATATTTCTTGGCATTTTTGAGGGTGAGACCACTTTCAGTAGTTTAACCTGTCTGCATAAAGACTTCTGTCTGATACCCAGCTCAGAGCATCACCCCTCTTCTAGGTCATTGTAAGTCAGGATGTACAAAAGAGAGGATAGTGGAAAGAAGAGGAGTTTTTGGTACTTAACTGGTTCTGCAGGTGTGATTCTCATCTGACCTGTCCTGCAGGCCATCACATCCCTGTAGGGCTAGAGCTCCAGTGGGGTCTGGAGTTCACAGAAATTAGATGCAGCTCCACAATCACCTGACATGGAAACTTCTCTTTTGGTGGAATGTCAGTATCCATTCTTAATGGCTCTAATTTTTTTCTAATTACATTCCATGATACTAATAAAGTCTCTCTTAACATCTAGTTACTTTTTTTTTTTTGGTAAAGATGCAAAAATGAAACAGAGGTCACGTGGGCATAATGTTTATTGTTATATAGAAAATTTGGCGGATGGACTATGTGACTGGAGTATATAGGATGCAGCTGAAATTGTTCCTGCCAATCAAATCAGATTTAAGACTTAGAGAACAAAGATTGTCCCTCACTGCAAATAGAAACAATATAACACATTTTTTCTCATGCTTTTATTCAATTTTCTATTTAAAGAAATTTCTGAGAATACATGAATTATGCAGTTTATCTCTCAGATGAAAAAGAATTTTCCTCTTAGATTGGATGGCTGCATATTTATTAATAGCTATAAAATTTCCCATGTTCTTTTGTTTCAAATGGAATGCTGACTAAAATCTGAAGGATCCATTCCAGCAATGATAACAGTAATGCATGAATGATTATAAAAGCTATATGGAATTGAAAGGCATTTTAATTTGTCATTAATTCTATGTGTTCAGAAAGGATCCAAATAATTATGCTGACTATAAAAAGGAAACCAATGATATTTTCACTCATTATGGGATTAAGTTCTTAATATACCACTTTTACTATAAGTTGAAAAAAAAAAACCTCTCATCTAGTCTCATCTAATGATGTAATCATGACTGAAGACAGCTCAGCTGAGGATTCGTTTGGTCTTTTTACTATGACACAGAGGTGCTATGCTTCAAACTCATTTTAATTTGAGAAGTGTTCATCTTTGCAGTTTATAAAAATGAAATTATACTTGTTTGCTCAGTGTGAACTTCCAATCTTTATGTCACATTAATTCATGAAGATGAGAATGACTGTAGAATTTCCTTAGGTCATGACCGGATGGTGGTGGAAACTGAATGTGAGATTTTTAAAACAGAATTTTTCTCTTTATAGAAACTAGTACAAAATGGCTGTGCTTACCTGGATCAATCTAGGCAAAATTTCAAAGCTATTTTTTTAAATGCTTATAGTCTTCATTTTCTTTTGGTCTGCATTCTACCAACAACATTCAAATTCTTATTCAGATCCTAGAATATTCTATGACAGCACTTTTCTTGGAAAATGAGATTTCAAGATATTCTGTATGTTTCTAGGTGAGTCAATAGACTTTTCCTTTGTAGCTTTTGAACTTTGAGTTATCAGATTTCTATTAAGGCATTGGATCTTAGTGATGAGGGACACAAAAGTCTACAAAAGGGTTCTAACCCACTCCAGCACTTGCACCACACTCTTCCCTAAAATATGGCCTTAAGGCCATAGTCAGCTACTAGAAGACACTATTTTGACAGCCTTGTTTCAGTCAGAACACATCAATACCATGAGCAAAATCCCCTGTACTTTAATGTCAAACAAAGCTCTGTTGCCCCCTAATTTTGATTTTATTTTTCAGGATTCAGATTCTGTCTCTAACAGCTGTATGATTATATGCTATTGAGTTAGCTAATTTAAGCCTTAGTCTTCTCACCTTCAAAACGAGGAAGTGGCACTCAGCTTAAAGGAGTTGTGGGGATTAAGTCATGATGTAGAATAAATATGAAATGACTGACACATAGTAGGTATGTAATAAATGGTAGCATCTTCTAAACAGAAAGAAAGAAAAGTAATTAAAATCCTTTAAAATCAATACTTTTTTGAGAAAAAAGCCAGAAACATTTTTTCCCTATTAACAGAAAATTCTGAATGAATGGAGAAGGAAGCCAATGTTACTTTGAAATATAAGTGTTAACAACATTGTTCTCTGCTCTGAACAATTTGTTACATTGTTATATCTGAAAATTAAAGATGGATATATGCAGCATGCCATAAGTAAAAATAAATTTATTATTTTTGTGTTTGGAACATTTGGAATGAATTTAGTGTCTGGACCGGCCATGTAGAGGTATAAATTTTCTTCTACATACATGGAGATAGCATTGGTAATTGAGTTATTATACACACAAGGTTATTTAACACCTAAAAGATTCACTGTATAAATTCAGCTTTATCGAAATTTGATGGTTGAAATAATGTGGAGGTGGAGGTGAGTGGAGGCAGGCAGAGAGAAGAGAGGGACATTGGAATATGTAATATGAAAGAAGGTAAGACTGTGTTCCTTTCTGTCTTATAGCCTGAAGAATAAGTAGTGAAAACATCAATCAAGATATTTTTAAAAAGCCAGCATTTCTCTGCTGTGGAGAATCGATTATCAACCATTAGAGGAGGATCCCTTCTTGAACAATGAACATTTCTTATGAGGATTCACAGATTAACATATGACTAATCTTGATTTTGGAAAGTGAATGAGCTTTCTTTCTTTCCTTTTTTTTTTAAGTTTCGTGGTAAGTCATGATATTTGGCTTGATTTTTTAAAATAATTCTTTCCTGATAACACATTTAGCACATGTTCTAAATTATAATCCTATAGCAAACAGTTGGAGCATTATTCAAACTTACAAAGAGTGAAAAAGTTTAATTTTCAATTCTAGATTTCCTCAGAGTATAAATATTCTATGAAATCCTTGATGATTGTGATGTAAATCACTTCTATCCAGAAATAAACATTCTTTTGTCATCATGTTGAACATAATCGGTGGCAACATGCACAAATCTGAACAAATCATTATTAGTAGAAGATATATAATGGACAAATACCAGTCCTTCACCTTCAAATATGTGAGCCAGGCTTGCCATCTGAATGAGAGCAAGGAGGATGAATAAAGGAAGAATCTTTATCCTTTTCTTCTGATCACACCAAGGACGGTTTCTCAAGGTGAAGCCAAGTCTTCTGCAAGCTGCCAAATAGTAGCTTAGGAAAAGAATTAGTTTGCTTGCATGATGATCCTCTTAGGCAAAAATGACTTCACAGCAGTTGACCTTGGTAAAATCTTTTACTGAAGGCATCCAAAATGACATATACCCCAGAATGAGATGGAAATTTGCATTTTTTATGAAGCTGGCCTGAATGGTGGGTATTAATTTGGGGTACTGATGATTTGAAATGAAGTGAAGAAATCCTAAAGAAACAGCAGCCTTGGGTAGGGCAAGGTCCCGTATTTCTTCTGTTTCTCATCGAAGTCCTGTTGCTGAGCCAAGAGTCCATCACTTTGGGAAGAACACCACTGGATAGAATGACTGGAAAAATCATCCCTCTATGATGGGGAACATCTCTGAGTACAAATCATAAAGTTCTTTTTCCAGGTTTCATTCCCCATGGTGACCAGAAGTGGTGTCTTGCAGGCTGGCTACAAGCCAGGACATTTGAGTTTCTATTCAGGATGCTATCAGGCTCCAGCTGGAATCTGGCCGGGGCTGCCCTTTGCACCTTGTGACCCACAGGTGGTTGATCTCCAGGTGGGCATCCTTTGTTTTCTGCGGAGAGCCAAGGTGGTTATAACTCAGTGAGCAATAAATGAAATGACACAGAAATGCACAGTGTTGTTATTAATGTGCCTGTTTTCCTGTGTTTGGAATTTGGCACTCTTCCCTTGAGGAGGGTTCACTCAGGAGGGACCAGGGCTGCCAGTTTCTGTGTCTGCAGAAGAGAAACAGCCACACCAGCCACATGTGGCCCTGAGGGAAGGAAGGAGGGTTTGATGGGAGGATATCTATTTTGCTGTTTTGGAAAGAAGCACACAAAACAGAGTATAAACCTCTGGTGATGGCTTTTTTTGAATGTGTAAAATAAAGCTTTATTTGTCAATTCTGCTGTAAAATAAGCATTGTCTGAGTTTAAAAAAAAAAAAATCTTTGTTTCTGTTTGTGTTTAGTGACTGAGCTCATGCCCTGAAGTGTGTTTATTTTTTTAATAACCTAATATAGAAAAGCCTATGAACAGAGATTTCTTTTGCTTTACAGAAAAGCTATGCCAAACTCTTTATAGATAAGCTTTCAGCTATAATAATCAGATTCTTTCAGAGTTGCTCATCTAAATACCATTGTTCTTTGGCAACCTGCCAAGTGAAAGTGACTACCCTGCCAGAAGTTTTGTCTGTTTGATTGTTCCCTAGTTTCTTTCTTTCTTTTTTTCTCATGCAGATGAGGAAAATTATCTTTCCAGTGTACCATGTATATTCAGCTTTATGCTGGAAGGGCACATAAGTGTTGTTTATATTTTGGGAACTCTTGAATAGAAACATCTCTACTTGGGAAGCTACCTGTTTTTTGTTCTTTGTTTGTTTTGGTATGGCTATATGTGTTCAATTAAGTCATAATTCACTTTCTAATTTTATTATGAGTGGAGGAGAATGTGATGTCAGGTAAATGTTTCCAAATGGCTAATTAATTCCCACAGAGAGGAAAGAGACTTGTGCAAACCTGGCTATGTCCCTGTCTTATGGTCCCATCAGCCCTGGAGCTTCTCTGATAGACATGTGATTATAGCACATGAGAACTTGAGTCAAAGGATTTTCTTTGAAATATCAATTCAAGTGAACTTAAGAAGAAACTCATCTAGTTAGAAAAGAGAAACTATCTAAACTATCAATAATGAAGTACTTTTGTCATTCCAGAATCCTTGGAATAATGTTAATTAAACTAAATAGTCCATTTAAAGTTTTCCTGCTATAAGAGAAAAATGATTTAAAATTACAACACACACACACACACAAACCCAATGTCCCCCTTATATTAGAGAGTAATGATTTATATTTAAAAGAACAGTGTTAAGTTATTGAAATGGTCCATCTTCTTGTGTGTGTGTTTGTGTGTGTGTGTGTGTTTTATCATTTTGTTTGTTTCTTTTGGTGGTCCTGGGGATAGAACCCAGGACCATGGCATGCTAGGTAAATGTTCTACCACTGAGCTACATGTCCAGCCCATCTCTCAAAGAGATAAATCATTCTTTACAGTTCTGGTCATGCAATTCAAATTCACTTTACAAAAAGGTCTTCCTCTGCAGTGCATTGAAAAAGCTTCAGGCTAGCACCTGTGCCATGGCCACAAATGCCGTGGTAGTGAAACCCAAATTAATGAGCTTTCTTTATATACAGTCTCCACAGCCCAGTGAACTAATAAATATGGTCATAAAGCAATCTGCTAAGTAGCAAGGACTACAGTGATTCCTTCTGCTGATAAAAATAGTCATAAAACTCTCGTCTGCTGTTGCTGGACTACAAAGACCAATAGAATTTGTTTTTCATTGGCCTCTTAGATGACATCCAAACATAAATTAGCTTGCTAAGAATTTTCACACCTTTCTACTGAAGTGAGTTTATTGGACCAACCAGGCCAAAAGACAAAAAATATAAAATACATGCAAAATGTGAATGCTCCTGTAGGGAAATTTGAGCTCTGGTGGTAATGGGGTTGAGGGAGTGGGGGTGTTCACATTTCTTGCAGATTTGATTTTTGAGTGAGGTGCTTCTGACAGATTAGTGTGAATACTGAATATTAGAACCCCAATAAGAAAACAACCTTTCTAAACTGCCAGGGAATAAACTTACACTCTCCACATTCCATCCAAACTAAATATCTATTGTTTGTTTGATCAACTTGTCCAAGGAATTGATTGTTTTTCTTTTGTGACCAGAATAAGAAGGGTCTGATCAACATTTTATTGTGGGGACAGATTTTTTTTTTCCTTTTTCTGGTTCTTAACTAATTTGTTCATACTAAAGGCATGCTAAACTACCTCATAGGTTTATTGTGTGGATTAGCTAATTAATAATAAACAACAAATGCATCAAATGTAAATCTCTATGTAAATGCTGCCTTAATTTGTTTCCAGAGTGAGATATGCTGTCAAATCAACTGTCTGAATATTTTATCGTCATATTCATGTTTATACGTTTGGCTTGGAATTTAATATACAAAAACAAAATGAAATCCTGAAATTTGCAGCATAGACTGAGGGCATCAAACCCAAGACTGGCCAATACAAACCTAGTGAAACAAACAGACAAACAAAACACTTATAAGCACTATAAAATGTTTAAAAAAAAATCTCAGCAGGAGAGAATTAGCATTGATTTTGAAGAATAGATGGAATAATTCCATATTATAATTGTTAAAAGGTTCAAGTTTTTCAGTGATTTATATTTTAAAAAGTGGGTTTAAGGTTGGTACCATAACCCTTAATTCCTTCACATGCTAAATAAAAGATTAGGGAAAGACAAAATAGCACATATTTCTGAATACCTGCAAGAGAGGCTGTGCAGGTGAAAATCTGCCTGTGATTGTGTCATCCAGAGAAACCATTAACATTTTTTTAAAAAAATATATTTTTAAGAATATAACCTGAAGAGGAAAGAAATTGAATTAATATCTTATGGTTACTTAGTAGCACTCTCTGAAGTCTGTGTGGTAACTAGTTAAAAAAATAATTTTACTGCTGGCTCTACTTTGCTGCCATTTCACCCTGTATGATTAATTATTCCTTAATCACTATTATGAGTAGCAGTTTTATTTGCTAATTTCAAATTCCTCAACTCAATTAGTAATACATTCTGACCTTTAAAAACTGCATTCTCTAATCTTCAAATTATGAGTGAAGAAAAAAAATCTAATTTTACTTCTACCAACCCTCCAACTACCATTAGCAGGTTACATTGCTTCTTAAGAACAGTTCAACTACTGTCATGTATCAGACTTTTAAGGCAGTGGGGGCTGTTTCAAGTCCAAGTCCAAGTTCCCATGAGGTCACAAGGATCAGAAAGGGCTAAGGATGATTCCACTCGAGAGAATTGAGGTTAATGTACAATGCAGCACATTTAGCTGATAAGTTTTATTTATTTATGTTTACTTAAAGAAAAAGGTGAAATCACAACATGCAATTAATGAATTCCCTTATTGCTTCCAACTCTCTTTTGAGATTTCTCTACAAATTTCTACTTGAGTTATTGCTCTTCATGTAATTAAATGCAATTTAAGGCTTCCTCTGTGTTGTCAAGTCAATGGTCAAAGATTCTATTTTGAGATCGATCTTTTAATGTGTATTCCCTTATTTCTTGAAATTAATTTCATTATTGGTGGACTGTTAACCAGGAATTAGTGTTATTGTTGATTGCCCAAGGAGTTGCCATGTCCAAAGTGTTGACTCTCCAAAGAGTCAACCCCGCCTCCCATGAATCTATTATTTTGCCTATGAATAGTCACCAAAAAACTAATAATAGGAGGATGTGGTTAGCTTCCCCAATATTAGTTCCAAAGAAATTATCAACACTACATATGTATTAGCAATGTAGTAGAAATAGTTTTCTACTTTGTCAAAAACATAATCTCTTTGTCTGGATTTGAGAATAATGGAAAGAAGGACAATCATTGTATAAGGAAGGGAATCTACATCAATATGGAGTCTTCCTAGACAAAGCTGCCAGCACCCTAGGGACAGCATAATCTGAGGAGAAAAGATAGACCCTCACTCCCAGGTATCTATGGTGGTTGACATTAGGTGCATCAATAATGGGTTAAGTTTTTTCCTCCTTTCTGAGAATTAATTCTCATTACTTGTTAGCTCCATTTTCATGTTGATTGACATTAAAAACTTCATTTTCAGAAGTTTGTGAAGTTTTGTCATTTTGACCTTTTTTCTAACCTCTTTTGCTTAACTATAGCATGCTGCTATTAAAAAAAAGTAACTGGTGACAAGAAAATAAATTCAATATGTGGAGAATATGTGGCATTTTGGAGACTTTTTTAAAAGCCAGGAAATTTCCACTTTTGACTAGATATATTTTTATAATATTTACTCTGCATTATCTCCTACTTTGCCAATTAATTTAAGGCCAATTACAAGCCCATTTCCTACCTCTTTATATAAGCTCCCATTTTTCAGTGTCCTTTAGGTATAGAGAGTTTAATTATGATGAAAGTTAATCAAGTATCCTTGCAAGCTATCCATGGGGGTCTGTGATCAAATGATGTCCCATCTTGGGAATTTCATCAACCATTTGCTTCTTTGATAATGTCCAGGTATAAATGAATTGAATAAGAGATTTTTTTATCTTTTCCCTGACACTCACTGGTTCAAAATCTACTTGGCTTCCCATATGCATGGTAAGTCTTTCTCTGTGTGAACTTGGCCTCAGTTCTTGTACATGTTTATATAGTAACACATGTCTTAGTTACTTTAGGGCCTCTTCTCTGTCAATATAATACAAGAAAGAGTGTGGTCTGTACTTTTAGGACATTTCTGATATTATCTGACTTTTTGTTGGAATTTAAAGAGAACAAATCATTTTTCCTCTGCAGTTATCTTCTTTAGCTAAAGTTCATCTGAGGATAGGGATGGGAACTCCTGAGAGTAAAAACAAAACAAAATAAAACAAAACCAAAGTGATTTCTCTTTTTGTCAACTCCAGCAATACAAATTACAACAAATAATAAAGGGATCATATGTGTTTATATTTTGTGTATAAGTTTAGCAATGACTTATTAATATAAAGTTCCTGACAAAACTATGCTGTTGTGGAAATGTGATATAGATTCAGAAAATCCTGGATTTATTTTTTTATTTTTTTTTTTTAAAGAGAGAGAGAGAGAGAGAGAGAGAGAGAGAGAGAGAGAGAGAGAATTTTTAATATTTATTTTTCAGCGGACACAACATCTTTGTTTGTATATGGTGCTGAGGATCGAACCTGGGCCGCACGCATGCCAGGCGAGCGCGCTACCGCTTGAGCCACATCCTCAGCCCCAAATCCTGGATTTAAAATATGATTCTGCCATTTATTTTCTTTTGGATCTTGCGCAAGTTATGTAATTCTTCTGAACTGTGGTCACTCAGTATTTAATGTGAATCTCATCCAGTTTCTTCTTATACAATGATGTTCAACAAACCCTGGGTATCTCTTCTTCCCTCTGCTTGACCATCTAACTAGCTAATCACCATTCAGTGTCACATGGAGCTGGCCAATGAAGATCTGGAAGAGATTTAAAACCATCTTGTCTGTATTCCTCATTTTGATCATTCTCATTTTTAAAAATATGTGATGAAATAGCCTTAAATGGGAGAGGGCCACTGGTAGTATAACACCTATAGGGAGTAGCTTCCCTGTAGAGCAGAAGCCAGAGCATTCCAGGTGCTATCCCTGTGACTCCCACTCCCACCAGACTCATGCATCCTGCTAGAACCCCTCCCTCTCCTTGAGCTTGATGCTGCTCTACCTGTCAGTTGAGCTTTTAATCAGAACAAGAACTTCACATTTGCATGTGGCTAAAGGCCAGCCATTCTGTTATTGGGTCTTGGAGCAGCTAGTTAGAAGACTCATGATCAGTTTTGCTGTAGCACAGAAGGATTGGATATGCAGCTCCTCCAAGTGTTCTCACAGGTAGAGCAGAGTTCAGCATATGTGTTCATATAATATTTGTACAGAGTATATATGCATATAAATAAGAATCTATTACAACATGACCTTTTATTTTTATACTTTTTTTGTGTTCTTTGTAAGATGCAAAATGAATAGCACAGCTGTGGATTATTCCCCTTTGTTCCTTTGTCTTATGATAAGAGCCATTTAACTGAAAAACATGATGCTGAATTTATGACTGCCAGTCTGTGTGAGCAGTAATAAATGTCAGATAGACATTGCTGAGTCATAAACATGGTGAGTTTGAGCCTATCCCACTCCATAAATCAGCTTACTCTACATGAGCCCCCTATTCCAGGAAGTTGGCTCACTACAAATGGGCATAAAGGTCTAAGACACCAGCTTGCCAAATATGTCTGCCCCTTGACACTCTAGGTTTTCTTTACTGTCCCCAATTAACATTTTCTATGTTTTTGGTCAGATGTCTGCCTTAGAATTCAAAGAATTCTCCAGTTTACAGATGCCAGAGAAGCAGGCATGGGATTGGTTATAGCCAGGATCCTCAACGCAGAGGATGGACACTGAATCCATGTGGGGTTGGAGCATGATTATTTCTGCTCAGTCCTATTGGGGACTCAACAGGTGCAGGAGGTCCCTAAGCCATAGACAACCTGGGCTGCCCATGAGCAAAGTGGAAGAATATATTGTTATGCTTTCACCTAGAGCCTGGTGTACCCTAGCTATTCAGATGGATAGATATTCAAATACCTGACTGTAGTCTCCCAGTACATTCCTCAACATGACTCCCTTAGACAGACTGCTCTGCCCTGAACTCTGCTCCTTGGTTCTTATTCCTAGAACCCAGAACCTAAATGGAAGTCATCTTTATTTTCCTAGCTCCTTCAGTGATGGCTTGCCCTACTGATTCCTTTCCTTCAGGGAGTAGGTTCTGGTTTCCTGGTTAGTTTCTCTGTGGCAGCAGTATCTAGCTTCCAACATTTGTCCTACTGAGGGTTTTCTTATCATCTGTGGAAGACGGGACTTTGATAATCCAAGAGGAGGAGAGGAAAAAAGGTGGCATGCATGTGTACATCCGTACACTGTTAAAATAGTTCAGTTTCATTGCTTCAAGAATCTGAAGAGATTTTTCACAAGTAATAATCATGAATGCAATTTGAAATTCTGTTTATGAACTAGGCTCATCAAAGTGTTGTAACAATAAGGGGTGGAAATTTAAGAGACTGAAGGTTTAGCAATGTTCTGACAGTAGTGAAAATGAGACTTTTATAAAGCAAGTAACTTTTCTTTCTTCAATCCCTATTTTGATGGGTAAAGAGGGATGAGAAAGGGATGGAGTCAATGGTCCCAGCTACTATATAAAATTTAAAGTTAAAAGAATGTTAAAGAGAGTGACTTTGCATTTTTCCTGTCACACACTCTAATAAAGTAGTATCTCCTACTTTAAGATTATTTCAGTGTTCAGGAATGTGAATTAAAGCAACCCAGAAGAATGAATATGAACAGATCTCAGGAGGGTAACACGATACCACCTGCATCATTAAGTAGTGTTTGCAATGACTTTGCCCAGAATATTATAATATCATAAACTCCCTAAGGCATTCAGAGAATTTCCAATCATCAGAGAGTTTCTATTATCCCACCTCCTCAGCTGCAATGGGGTGATGTTATTTTGGTACCATTTCCACTCACCTCTCATATGGTCCTTGACTCATTCATTCTTCATTTTTGTGACTCTGCAATTGTCCAATAGGTCCCTGGTTTAAGCTGACTTGACAAAGGCAACTTAATTTTATTACCAAATATGCTAAACCATGAAAACAAAGAACCTCAAATCTGAAATCAAATCAATGTGTGCTCAAGGGCAGCAGAAGGGAAGCTCTCATCTCAGCTATGGTGATAGATTGTATTCTGCAGTCTAGGTGTCATCAAAAACACAGATGTTTATCTGTCATCAATCCTTAACAAGACTCATTCCATTACCTTCTGCCTCCGTGTGTGAAGCCCAAAGAGAATGCTCTGTTTCTACCTACTAGCCCTGGAGCCAGAAATAAATAGCACCTGCCAGAGTCCTTACAGAAGAAATGAGGCAGCATTGTTTAGTCTGTTTGCAGGCATGCCTGAAAGTGTCTGTTTGAGAAAGAGAAGAGGCTGGGGTAGCCAGTTCTGACATCAGAAGCTGAAAGTGAGAGTCGGGCAAAGAGAACATCAGCCTTTTATTTGTCGGGGCAGAGAGCCTGCATGGTTTGTGCTCGCTCCAATTGATCAATTTGAATCAGACTCACTACTGAGAGACTTGAAATCGCTGTCTGGTATGGTGGAGGACACCAACTTGGTGCTGGATAGCACAAAGGGAACAATGGAGATAAGGCTTTGGAAAAAGGCACACTGCAGAAAAGAATTGCCTGGGTAATAACACCAACCCCACGTCGTCGGATGAATGCTCACTGCAGGGAAAAAAACTCTCTTGTGTAATAATGGTTGTTAGGATGGAGAATGTAAATAATGAGGAGAGTTTAAATTGAATATTTGACAACATTGAAATCCTGTGAGCGTGCATTGAATTTTTACATTAAAAAACAGCTTTATTTAAAAAGAAGGCCTGCAAAAGCTTTTTTAAAAAAGTCTTTTGTATCACGTAGTAGGGGAATTATTTCCTGTGTTCCTCACAGTTGGACATGACAGATATTGTCTTCTCCATGGGGAAAAAAGTCCCTTGGAAGAGGATGTTTTAGGAGATTACTTAAGCCAATTTGCTTCTAAAATGACAAGATTGGCAAACTGCCAATTATCACGTTGGCATATCAAACGATAATAATGTTCCTTAGGAATATTAAGGCACTATATTAGTTCTATTTCCTGGGCAAGAGAGAGTAGGAAAGGAGGAGAGGACTGGATTCTGCAAAACTGCTTTGGTTATACAGTTGCTCTCCATAGTTGGGGGAAAGTGTAGGAGAAGAGAGGAATGAAAAAGTAGAATTCAGGGCTTTAGAAAGAGGGAAAAGTATGAGTTTTTAGAATTTTTTTTAACAACTTGATACTAACCTAAAGATGATAAGTTAAAGACTAAAATTTCTCATGTTACCCAGTCTGGGATCAGGCAGTATGCATGATCCTCCAATGTGTATAAAGAGCTCAGACACCAGAGTTCTAGTTTTAGGTATGCCACTAGCTCTGAGGCTCTGGAAAAGGCTTTCTCTGAACCTCACTTTTCCTGTCTATAATGTGTAGGAATGATGTGAGATAATCTATAAGATCTACTCCATCTTCCTACCTATTCTCCAAATGAGTCTGATGAAAAATCATCAGATTGAGCTCCACCCTTTTTGAGAGTGATAACTCAATTCAGTGGATTCTAACTTTCTCAAGTGGATACCATTTTTCAGAACAGGGCCTTTTAGAAAAGGATATATGGAGAGAAACTGTTAGCTACTGGCCTTAGCTGGTCTGCAATGGAAACCTATCAAGCAAACTTGGGATGATGAGATTTGCCAAATCTTGGGTACTTTCCAGGTGAGAAACCCATGAACCTCAATATCATATATCAGCAGGGACATGGCAGCAGCTCTGTCTGGGTAGCCATGAAGGAGACTGACCAAATGGCAAGGGCTCAGCACAGAAAGAATTGAATGAAGAGCCACTGAGCAATTTTTAAATGAACTTGCAAAGTCAGGTTTGATTCAGAAAAGTGTCTTTATCCAGTTGGACATGGTCTGGACATAGATATATGAAAAAGACCAAGTGGCAAGTTAAAAGATGCCAGTTGGAGGCTAGGAAGAGAGGGACTAGAATCTGGCCATCTAAGTAAAACACACATTGAGAGTTGGTCAGAATAATTGGTGAGCTCTCTTGGGCTTAACAGCATTTCAGTTGGTATCTGAGGAAGGGCAACAGAAAGGGACCCAGACTGTGTGAATCTGGAGCAGGCAGCAGGGATTGGATGGCTGCAAAGTGCTGGCCTCAGACTGAGCAGGTGCTGAGCAAGGTTGAGAGCCAAGAGAGGACACAGACACAGGGACGATGCAGAGTTGGAAGCCAGAAAACAGAATGGAGAACATGACCTCATTGACATCTTCAGGAGGGAGAGCCGCAGAGACAAAGCAATTCCCACAAAGACTAGGGACCAGTTCCTTAAAAAAGGCTGTGCCAAATGATGATGCTCAAACTTTCTTTTGGATTTATCCATGTATTTCAAGGAGTTTTTGCCCCTGGGACTTTAGAGGAACTCTTACCAACAACTGCCCAAGATGGGATCAATGGCAGATTTCTGTTCCAGTCTGTTATTAGCAGAGGGGGCAGGTTAGCTGAAAGGTGGGGATTATATGGGGACCATAGGGGCTGCCTCTGGGCATCAAGCTGCCCATGAGCAAAGATCTGACAAAGGATTCCCTTAGGGAATTAGTGAAACAGAGACAGCAGCCCCGAGGGATGGTGGGTGAAAGGCCAGCTGACAGTCTCTTCTGTCAGCTCTCAACAACAAACGATGGGCCTATTTTTGTGAGCACAAACAGGTCTTTTTCAGTGTATTTCAGGAGCTAAAAATACAGTACAGAAACATCCTCACAGGTTAAGGAGAAAGCTGTGTATGTCACAAGCGTTAAGTTCTAATTAGAAACCTATTTGCTAATCACATAATTGGTATTTGAATTTATGTACACAGAAAAAAAAATGTAGCCTCTTATTGTGCCGAGGGACAAATAGAACTGTGTAAGAGTAATGTGAAGCTCTCAAACACATCAATGAAGGGCTTTCTATTTGATTAAAGACCTGCTTTTCACCAAAAATAACTTGTCATGTCAATTTCTTCTGGTAGTTTGTGAAATATCCTAGGCCATTTCAAGTATTTTAAGGTTCTCACCAGTTTTTCCTTCTGGAAAACTACCCCCTCCCCAACAAAATCTGAAGAAATACACAAAATCAAATTACTCTATGAGGTGGAACAATAAATTTGTTCCTCACACATTTGCAGAAAGCTGTAGATCATACACATAGACTTTCACTGACGAAAGTCTGTTAAACATAGTTAACTTTGGTAAAAGAAAATTAGTTAGACCTCATTAATTCTCCCCTAAAAGTAAGCATAAATGACTTCTAGGAGAGGCTGAAGGCAGACAACTATTTTGGTTTTTTTTGTTTTGTTTTGTTTTTTGTTTGCCATTCATTTGTTGTTGGGGTAATTTTCTTGGAAATGTGAAGGCTGTGATATATGCAACACTGATGATGGATGATGAGATGTAATAAACAAAGTCATAACTAACATGTGTCTATTGAATTTGGTCAATCTCTTAAAAATTAATCAAGGAGCTGGGCATTGTGGCACATGCCTATTACTCTAGTGGCTGGGTAAGCTGAGGCAGGAGGATCACAGTTTCAAAGCCAGCCTCAGCAAGTTAGAGAGGCCATAAGCAACTTGTGAGACTCTGTCTCAAAATAAAATTTATAAAAAAAAGGATTCAGTCTGTGGCTCAGTCATTGAGTGCCTCTGGGTTAATTAAAAAGACAAAGAAAATGAATCAGACAATGAAAGGCTATCTAGTGGATGTGTCTAATCTAACAGTCTGCAGCATTCTTCTCTAAGGATGGGACCTACTCCCTTTTGATTCTAATGTTCTTGGTGTATCCTGTTCTACAGATGAGTAAAATGAGGCAAAGAAAAGCTAGATAATTTTCCAAAGTCCTGGCCAATGAGCAACAGAATGAGGGTCAGAATCTGAGCTGTGAGGTCACTCTGTAAATATGGTACTTGATGCTTCCTAAACAGCTGGGAAGGCAAAGGTCTTGAGCCACAGCTTATGTCCCTCTTTGATCTAGTCAAGCCTTGAGAATGTTATATGTGTCCCAAAGGTTTTGAGACTTGGGAACCAAGCCCCAAAGAGAAACCAGAAGAATAGATAGGGTTTCAAAATGTTTGTAATCCCTAGGACAGCTTAGTGTGTAACCTAAGACATGTACCCAACAAAAGATCACCCTTTATAGGTTTGATAACTGTGAAGAATTCTCCTTGCTCACCTTCATGTGATATCCAGGATTTTTTTCTAGAGTAGAATAGTGGGTACATACCCTAAATATACCGACAATTCAAGAAGCATGGCAGGGGAACTATTCTGTTCATACTGGCCTGAAAGCAGTGGCCTCCCATGAGCCCCCAGACTGTTGCTTCTGAAGCACTTAACCATTTACACTGAACCATCCCATGCCTCCTACCTGCCTCTTTGGTTAAGTGGAGGCCGGTACTCCATTTGGTCCATCACTTCTTCACAACACTTCCTGGTTATTGCTGCTGTACAGTATGTTTTGCAGTTTGCACAATTTTCTCTGTCCTCCAGAGTCATTAAAATAGTCTAACAGTTCATTTCAATGAGCTCCTGCAGTATTAGTCATGTAATAAAAACATCTAGTTTTAATTTTCCATAAATTAACTTTTTATTTCTTTTTACATCCTAATCCAATATCTCTTGCAGGTGCTTTCAGTGACCTCTTATGGTGCTCTTGGACCTGTTGAGCTTAATGATATTTATAAAACACTTCAATTCTAAGTCCAAACTTAACCAATCAACTGAACAGTGAATAGGTTAGATTATATGAAAACAAAACCACATCTTTTGGTGGCAACCATAATTGATGCTGTTGCTCTGACATCCTGCTTATTATTCTGAATAATATTATTTTAGTTAGTAATCAATAAGCTCTAGGAGCTGAGTTATATGGAGTAAAACATTGACTTTAAGCTGTTTCTTAGCTGTTTAGAGTGTACAAAACTGTCCCAAATAGTCCTATCTGGGGCCAGGGTCCTACCAGCAGATAGTTATATATTTAGTCCTTTGATCTACTTGAATGCCCTTGGTAATTTTTCTGATGAGCAGAATTGGACCAACAAGAGAGTAGGAGACTGGAATAACAATTTCCTTCTAGTTCTCCCCCTTCTCCAACTAAATACTCTTCCTGTAGGCACTTGCTGATACCTAACTTCCTGCCACCCATCCACCAATTATATCTAGGGCCTCTTACATTCATCCCTATAGGGCAAAACAAGTGAAACCTAAAAATTCAAAGTGTTCCTGCCAGCAAACACTTGAACCTAGAGGACCAAATTTTGGGAGCAAGTGTGGACTGATGAAACGTATCAGTTCTGCCCAGTATCAACGAAATCTGCAGGAAAAACCTGGGCAGAGATTCCAGTTGATTCATACTTTCCTATTATAATGATTCTGGAGGAAAGAGAAAATTATGCAAACTGCAAAACATACTGTACAGCAGCAATAACCAGGAAGTGTTGTGAAGAAGTGATGGACCAAATGGAGTACCGGCCTCCACTTAACCCAAGAGGCAGGTAGGAGGCATGGGATGGTTCAGTGTAAATGATTAAGTGCTTCAGAAGCAATAATCTGGGGGCTCATGGGAGGCCACTGCTTTCAGGCCAGTGTGAACAGAATAGTTCCCCTGCCATCCCAAGAATCTCTGTTACTTTTGCCACCACAGAATCTAGAGGAAGGGAGGAAATTCTCCCCACCAGTCCTATGAATGAAAGCTGCTTTGGGATTTATTCCTGCTAATTCTTTGGTTTTGGACAGAATTCAAATAATGACAAAGGCTCTACCAATTCTTTTTTCTCATCTGTCATTTGCATTTCCAAAGCTTCACCTGCATATTGTCATCTATGATTGAATGCTTGATTTCTTCACCTATGATTTAGGAATAATGACACCTACTTTAAAATACAATTGTGAGGATTCCCTAAGGCAATATTTTTTTAAAACATGCTTAGTACTGTATTCTTACCAAAAGTCTTTCAAAACTGTTTGGTGCATAAGTATCACAGCTGTTATGTATTTATTATGGGTGATATTTATAACATGAAGGGAACTTCTTTATCTTGGTTAATACTTTATAACTTATTCTCTATTTTTAAGATCATCCAATTATTCTTTTCAAAAATTTTAATTTATTCATCTTCCCTCTAACTTTTAACTTCCCGAGTCATTTTATTTTGACTATCTATTTTTTTATTTGTTCCTTTTAGTTACACATGGCAATAGAATTTATTTTGACATATTTGTAAAAACATGGAGTATAACTTATTCTAATTAGGAACCCAGTCTTGTGGATGTACTTGATGTGGAGATTCATTGTGGTGTATTCATATATGTACACAGGAAACCCGTGTTAGATTCATTCCACTTTCTTATTTCTATCTGCCTCCTTTCCTTTCATTTCCCTTTGTCTAATCATCTATCTAAACCTCTAACTCCTATTCTTCCCTCCCTGCCTTGTTTTGTGTTAGTATCAACATGTTAGAGAGAACATTTGACCTTTGGTTTTGGTGGGGACTGGCTTATTTCACTTAGCACAATAGTCTCCAGATTCTTTATTTACTGGCAAATGTCATAAAGTCATTCTTCTTTATAGCTGAGTGATATTCCAGCTATAATCATATTTTCTTTATCTTTTCATCTGTTGAAGGGCATCTAGGTTGTTTCCTTAGCTCAGCTATTGTAAATTGAGCTGCTACAAACATTCATGTGGCTGTAGCACTGTAGTACCCTGATTTTAAGTCCTTCAGGTATATACCCAGGAGTGGGATAACTGGTTCAAATGATGTTTCCATTCATAGTTTCATGAAGAATGTCCATACTGCTTTTCAGAGTGGTTTTACCAATTTGAAGTCCCACCTGCAATGTATGAGTGTACATTGTCCACACATCCTTGCCAACACTTATTGTTACTTGTCATTCTGACTGGAGTGAGGTGAAATCTCAGTGTAGTTTGAATTTGCATTTCTCGTGTAAGAGCATGTTACTGGGTTTGGTTGTGTGTTTTTGTTTTAATCCTCTTTAAGGCTCTTTGCCATTTAGAATCAAACTATTCCATACTGTGGCTTTGCAAGATTGTTTAATCTGAGGTCATTTGCTTTGTATTTTCTAATTTCATATTCTCTGTTCTATGCATCTGTCTTTTCCTCTAGTAATTCTTTGGGGGGGGGATATTGGGGATTGAACGCAAGGGCAGTCAACTGCTGAGCCATATCCCCAGCACTATTTTGTGTTTTATTTAAAGACAGGGTCTCACTGAGTTGCTTAGTGTCTTGCTTTTGCAGAGGCTGGCTTTGAACTCACCATCCTCCTGCCTTAGCTTCCTGAGCCGATGGGATTACAGCATCCACTGCTACACCCGTCTCCTCTAATAATTTTTAATTTAAATATAATTTAAAAATTTTAATAGTTACCTTTAAGTTTTTCCAATAATATATTCAAAACTATGTATTTTATAAAAATATTTTAAAGCAAAATAAATAAGCAGCACTTAATTTCCTTTAATGTGAATTTAAGAAATCAGCCTGATTTAGGTCAAAGTTGTTTCAGCCTCTTAGTGCTCTCCAAGAATAACCTACTGTGAATCTTGTTCATTTGTATTCTGAGAGCTAATGTAGAGAAGGAATGTAAACCCAATCTGAATTTTTATTGACAGTAGTTCAAAAGCATAGTTTTTGTTTTTGTTTGCTTTTTCATGTCACAAGAAGTTGAGAAGTGGGCAGTTCAGGGATAGTACAGATGTTCAAGGGTATTTTCAGGAATCTAGATTTTGGCTGTCTTTATCTTTTAATGTGTTCCTGCCCTGATGTTTGATCTATGGATGCAAAGATCAACAAGACACAGTTCTCGTTCTCAAAGGATGGCCATCTTTTCTTGATACTCCTCCCCCATATACAAGTTGGAGGCTCTATGTAACCTCTCTGAACCTAGGCTGGCTTTGACTGACAAAATACAGCAGACATGATACAAAGATAGCTCTCGGACTTACATATTGGCAGTTTCCAGTTCCTTTCTTTGACAGAGCCCTGGTCTACAAATAAGTTTGATCACTCTGCTGCAGAAACTATAGAGACTAAAGCTACATGGGAGAAGAGGCAACTGTGGAACTCTCCCTTCCAGCCATCCTCAAAAAGGGAGAGATGTGAGGGCAATTGTCAGACCTTGCTAATCCAGATCAGCCACCAGCTGTATATCATCAAGTATCCTAGTGGATACCACATGGAGCTAAGGATTCTTTTGGCAAGCCCCACTTGTATTCCTGATCCATTACATTGTGAGGTAAAATAAAATGGCTATTTTAAGTCACTCAGTTTTGGAATAATTTGCTACCCAGAAATAGATGGTCCAGAGAGATGCATATATAAACAGTTATAAAAACAACAATGAAAGTGCTTTAGTAGTTTTAGGGGAGAATAAATTTTGGTAGTAAATTAAGTAATTGTAATCATACATACCCCTTTCTAACCAACTAACAATAAACTTAAATCTAAATTATGTATGCTTTTTTTTTTCCAGTTCATCAATTCCTCTATTATCAAATCTACCTCTGTAGTGCCAAGTGGCAGACACCTAATTCAACTCAGCCTAATCAAAAAGAAATTCTACTGGGCTTCAGGAGTGAGAAGTAGAAATTCTAAGGTAGCATCGGGGAGATGAAACAGCACATTCTCCCCACTTTCCTGTTCTTTTCCTCCCTGATTGCTTCACACAGCAGTCTTTCTATATGGGGAGAAGAAGAGAATCTGACTGTGAATAGTCTCAGATGAGGGAGAAATTCTTCCCAATGTCCTGTTTTCATAACAGCCTTGACACCTCCTGTGGTCTGAGGTTGAAGAGGTAGGAACTATGGGATGAAGTTGAATGGGAGAAATCATGGAAACAGTTTAAAGCAATGCTTAGAGATTATCATTATTGCCAGGAGTTATTTATACCTGGGCTCACAAATTCTGAAGAAGTGCCAGAAAAGAGAGACTTAAAAATATACAAAATTCGATGTGGTGCTATGCACTGTTACTTGGAAAATGCCATTTTTTAGGGCATATTAAAATTATTATTAAGTTCCAATAAGTCCAAAGAACAGTACAGACTCCATGCAAGATTAAAATGAAGAGTTTGACCTTAGGAATTTCCTGATCTAGTTTTATAATGGTAGATAAAAGTTTAGCCATTTTAACAGTCATAAAAGATATAAATATGAAAAATGATAGCCTAGTTTGGACGAATTTCTGAATATTGTTAAAAATATAGTTTTATGAAGGGTTCAAAATGTAATTACCTTGAATGATCCATGAACGACAGGCTGGAGAGGCAATGCTGTTCATATTTTAAGTATGGAAAAAATGATCTTATTGATGGATTGAATATTGAAAAACAAGTCAATATTCTTTCAAGCAATTAGTATTGTAGTTTCTGTAATTAAATTTCAATTTAAAGTATCTTTATCATTTTAGAAACGATTTTATTCTCTACTCCCAGTAAAAATCTGCAGATGAGTGAGAGTCCTGACTGAATGTGCTCATGCATGCTGGCTATTAAGCGTGGCATTAAGGCAGCTCACAGATATATTAGCATTTGTTATGTTGTCATATGTCATCCACTTTTCCTTTGGGTTTTAGGGAAGAGAGATAGGTTTGTCTGAAAACTCTTGGAGTTCTTAAGTAATGCCTGAAATGCACAACTTTTATTAAGATCTATTTGTTCTCAGCATCTTATCACTCAACTTTAATACATTTCACTGTGCAATGGGTCTGTCTTTATATTTATATGTTTTCTCTGATTACATATGTGATTATTGCTTCTGTTCATCTTAACTTTACTTGTTTGTATATCTTTGCCTTTTGTGTACAGTCAAGGGAAGTTTTGAAAACTTGTCCTCCAGATAACCCCTTTGATTTTTTTTTTACTGTATTGATTGTGTTTTGGGGAAGTCATAATGTAGATTGCAGTTCCATGATTGCATTTCAATTGTCTATAATCTTTGCTCATTTCACCTAACAACTTTTTTTAACCTCTTCCTGATTCTCAGCAACCTTATATCCATCTCAATTTCTTGTCTCAAACTGAATCTTTCAACTTTCCTCTTGATAGAGTGTTCCTATTCTTGAGTATTATTGAGAATTTAAGCAACAGCTTCGAAAATATATTTTTATTTCCTGCACTAGATGATGAAAAATATCTGCTTGCTGTCTTATGTCTCAAAATATATTCTTGGGTCCAATGCTTATTTTCTTTTTATTGCCACTCATCTTTAAATGAGACAAAAGCCATTAAGGTCTATCGTTTCCACTCAAAAAGATTGGAATTGTCTAGTTCCCCTGTCTTTATCTATTTGAATTTGCCTGTCAGATCTAATGCAGAAGGACAAAACAAAGTTATGAATTTATTAAACTTACTTTACTGTAGCCAAATTTCCAGTGCTTAGCAATCACTTGTCTAATACTTTTCTTTTAGGTCTACACTGTTCAATAGAATAGCCACCATTCACACATAGCCATAAGTTAATTAAAATTACATAAACTTAAAAATTGGTATCCTCATTGGCACTAGCTGAATTTCAAGTGTTCAGTAGCCACTGGCTGCAGACATGGACTATTTACATCATTGAAGAATGATGTAGAAGAATTCCATGTTAGAGATCAGCAGAGGCAACTTAGCAAGACTGTCTCAAAATAAAAAATAAAAAGGGCTTGGGATATAGCTCATTGGTAGAGTACCCCTGGGTTCAATCCTCAACACTGCAATCAATCAATCAATCAATCAATCAATAAAGTACTTATAATATGTCTAATAGTTTATTCAAGAAAGAAAAACAATAGTAGACATAGTATTGCATATCAAAGACATATAGAGTTAAAAACAAAATGGATATTCTTTGTTCAAGCCCTGTGCTCACTCTAATTTGTGTGATGTGGTCTAGATCATATGACACAGGAGCCCCAGTCCAGAGGTTTTTTCATGCTTGGAACTTGAGGACTGGTGAGGAAGTTAGAGATGGAGACAAGGTGAAATTAATTAACTAGCCCACTGTCTACTTACACTTATCTCTCCGGTGTTTTGTATAGAACATCAGCACACAGTCAATATACCTGATCCATTGTCCTGCAGAGTTTCTGCTGCACACATTGGCCTGTTTCTGGTGTTTATAATGAGTGTCTAATATTTTTGTATTTGTAAGCATTAGGACTGTCTCCTTTTCTGTTTTGTTTCAATAGGAAAAATTGTGGTCTCTTGTCCAGTGGAAGAAGCATACAGGACAATAATTTATATTGGTGAGAAAAAGGTTGAGTATAAGCTGATTTGAACAGGAGGGGCCTACAAGGGAAACCCCTCATTTAACTCCAACCTCAGGGGAGTTCAAACAAATCCTCCTGTCATTGTGACTCTTCATCTCAGCTCTTACATCATGGCCAAACTTTCTTTTTCTATAAAGGGTCAGATAGTAAATTGACTAGTCTTTGTAGTCTATACAGTCTCGTTTGCAACTATTCAGTTCTAACTTTGAGGCACAAAAGGAGTCATATTCTATACATAAATAAGTGATCATGGCTGTGCTAAATACAACTTATAAAGACTGAAATTTGGGTTTCATGTACTTTTTTACCTATCATTCATTTAACATTACTCTTCTGTTAATTCTTTTCAGTCTTTTTAAAATGTAAAAGGATTTTATAGCTTGCAGGTTGAAAACAACAACAAAAAAAGTCATTGGACTAGATTTAACCCACAAGCTATAGTTGAATGCCACCCTTCTCTTCAACTGTAGACCACAGTATGAATGTGAAGATAATTTCAATGAGACAGCAGGAGCCTCAGGCAAACTATGCAAAGTAGATGTGTCAGTCAGCTTCACAATAATATAATGAAATGCCTGAACAATTGATCTATAAAGAGGAAAAGTTTGTTTTGACATACAATTCAGGAGGTATCAGTCGAAGACCTGGTGGCCCCACTGCTTTGGGTCACTGACACATCTTGATGGGAGTACATGAGAGACAAACAAATGACATCCGAATCTAAGAAGCAGAGCATGCGATGAAGGTCCCATAACCACTCTTGGGGGAATGCCCCCAGTGACCTAAGGACCTACCATAAGACATCACCTCCTAAAGGTCCACTACACTTCTTAATAGTGTCACATTGGGGACCAAGCTTTCACATATGGCCTTTGGGGGACACTACCTGTATTCAAATCATAGCATTTGTTAAAAATTTTCCCCAGCCCCTTTCACCTTCCTCTAGGATGGTGTTCATGTGCTCCCTCTGTCCTCTGGCTTTCTCCCTTTATTTAGGTTTTCAGGGAACTCACGCAGGCTCTTAGACTGCCAGGACACCCACATTGATGCATCTCACAGGTCTGTTTTCCCTGTCCCTAGTGGCTCTCACCACCCCACTGCTGAGGGTTCAGGGATGGAGTGGTAGTAATTGGAAATTAGTGAGAAATTAATCTATTTTGAAAATTTCGCATGGTCAGATATAAAAGTCTCCATTTGGGTAAATGTTTTCTTTAAAATACAAAGATGTAATTTTTGAATTGGTATACTGAGTTGAAAATAATGAAATCATTCCCAAATTTTTTTTTGCCTACTCCTGCCCCTTCCATAGTCTCTTGTTTTTGTAGGTTTTGGGGTACCAGGGATTGAACTCAGGGGCACTAGACCACTAAGCCACATCCCCAGACCTATTTTGTATTTTGTTTAGAGACAGAGTCACTGAGTTGCTTAGCACCTCGCCATTGCTGAGGCTGGCTTTGAACTGAGATCCTCCTTTTCGGCCTCCTGAGCTGCTGGGATTACAAGTGTGTGCCACCGCGCCTGGCCCATAGTCTCTTCTATTTTCTCATGAAGTAGCTCAAAAAGAGAGGGTTTCATTGCTGACACGGAATTTCAGAATAGTTACCAACCCCATCCCTGGCATCTCCAGTTTGGGCCCCATGGCTCTCTAAAATGACTAGACATGTGCCTCTTCATTCTCATCAGATTGGCAAAACTCAGGGGCCTGTGGATCTTTTCTCATCCCTACTGAGGGACTTCTGAGAGGCAGAGTGTTCCTGAGGGTCATTTCCTTATCCTTCCTGAGTCCAGCCACTCCAGAGACCTGGAACTCACTCTGTTGACTGCTGTGATTAGGAACTCCAGCTGCCAATTAAGCCTGGCAGGGACAGGGGATGGCTACAGCAATAGCCCCACGAAGCTATAAAGTTCCAGCAGAGCCCGAGGGGCCTCCTGCAGCAGGGAGCCCTGCCAGGACCAGCTCCCCAGAAAAGCCTTGCTTGAGGTCTTTCACTCATTAAAGAGTCAGTGCTTAGGCTCTGCAGCCCTGTGGGACACTTGCCTGCAAATCATGCTTTTTCCTTGCCTTCCCTCAAAGCAAGTTCTGCCTTCAGAACTCAAAGTCTGCGGAAACAATAAAAACACCAAGAGCTTCTGTTCTGGTTCCAGCTTTACTACTAAATAATGTGCCAGTGTCACTTAACCTCTCTGATTCTAGGCAGTTAATAAAATGAGGAACTGGATTAGAGCAGTGATTTTCTGTGCGAGACAGAAAAGCAGGAGTGGGAAACCCATCCAAAAGCACCAGAATCTCTCAAAGATCAGATTCTCAGTAGCCCCCAGTGTATCAGAATTAGGGTAGGGCATGGGCAGGATGTGAACTTTGAGAAATTTTGGCCGAGCATTTAGAAAAGGAAACCCAGCTGCAGGAGAAAATTACTAAGCTAAATCCTCACTAAAGACCTCTTTGTGCTCTGATATCCTATGATTTTGTGGAAAGAATAGAGTTAACAGTATCATCCTTCTGCCCTTACTTAATAATCCATGGTGGATGAATTTAGTTCAGAGCAATGTAACACTGCAAACATAATTTATGTTGATATCTTTTTCAAAAGTAAATTTGTAAGTAGTTGGTTCCCTTGCAGCCTCTATCTTTGAGATGACATTGTAAGAGGTGGCCCCTCTGTGGGTTGAAATAGTTGCAGGTGCACCTCATGAAAGGGAGCAAGTTGGCATCAGGCAGGGTTATCCCAGGTAGAAGTTGCACAGCATACAAACAGACCTTGAATTTGGACAAGGCCAGTCCAGATGGGGCAAGCTGTTGGCCAGGGTAACTCTGGCCTCAGACAGTGAGGAACATATGACTCTGTGGTATTTGGATTGGATTCTTCAGATGCTTGACCCCATGCCTTCACTTATGGGATATTCTAAGATCTTCTCCTGATTTTCTAACAAGGTCAAGATGTTCTTCCAACAGCCTTTTATACCTTCTGTTTGGGAACACCTGTCACACTAGTTAGTTGCTTGTTGAATTGTCTGTTTTCTGCACTGAAGTGTAAACTCCATGAGAATGGGGACCTTGTCCTTTGTGTTCAGCAGGTGCTCAGGATGGTGCCTATACATTAGGAAGCTCAATAAAAACTTGTTGAATCTGGATGTCACCTTGTTTAGAGAGTTCTTCGCTGAAACAATGGCTTATTTTCCAAACCATACCAGACTGGAGACCTTAATAATTTTCTTGTTCCCTATGCTTGCTCAACCTGTGGGATTTCCTGGCACTCCAAGCCTCCATTCCAGGTCAGTCTTGTTTCTCAGTTAAGGGGAAGCACTACCTCCTGCATGGTTCATCTTCCATCCTCCCTCATCCTTCAGCCTCCAGGTCCCCCATGGGCTCCTGGTGTCGTTGTTCAGCAGTGATGTCAAACTTTTCCACATGTGTTAGCATTTGTCATGGGTCTGAGGGTATCACAAGGATGTGAAAATCAGATATGACTGTGAGAAGGTGAGTGACTAAACAGAAGGTAATGTCAGACTGAGCAAAACAACAATCACAACAAAACCCCAGCAGCAACAAGGGACAGCATAAGACATTTTAAATAAACAGGGTAGGTGAGTTGGGACTTACCCGAAGGCAAATGAGACTCTCAAACCAAAATTGTTGCGATTCTCAACAGATGAAAGGGTAGCAGAAAAGATCAGGTAGGTTGGAAGTTAGATACTGAGAAAGGGTTTTGGTTTTTTCTATCCCTTCTGATTTCCTTCCTTTCCCCCACTCTAAACAATATACCTTAAGTAAATCATTTCTAGGTTCTGGGGTAGACCAGATGAAAGGCGGGACTGGGAGGCAGTTCTAACTGACATGAGATTGCCCCCTCTTGAGATTTTCTGTCCTTGAACCACTTCATTCCCCATCCTCTGTAGCCTCAGTGGCTAAAACCTAAGTGCTACTGCCCCTAGGCACTCAGGGGTTTTCCTGACTGGCTGCACTTATAAAAGTCATGCATGAGAAACCAAAGACACAACTTCAGAGTTCTATGAAAATAGTAGACCCATTGGAGGGAATTCAACCCCAAGGAGGGAAAGAACATTTTAAAACAAGTTGACTTGAATTTTATCTGTATTTATCCAAGTTCACAGGGCTCTTAGCAGGTTGCAAATTAACACTTCAGGCCAGATTCTGAATAAGCCACAGGGGACCAACAAGAACCTATATGTCTGGAAACTAGGAGCCCTAATGGATCAGCTGTCACTTCCTCTGTGTGGCTGGCAGTTAGAGTTTGTGTCAAGCCATTTCTTCACATCAAAGTCATGGAGTATTTTACATCTTTCAGTAACACTCTCAATTTGGCAGGCTCCGCTGCATCTTTCCCTGCCAACCTGCAAGATCATCTCTTTGCTGGGAACCCAATGAGTTCTGACTTATTTCTCCAGTCCAATGGGAAAAAAAAAAGGGGTTGGGGGTGGAAAATGATTTTAGATATTGATGAGGAAAAGAAAAATCATAACTTTCAGAAATTGGGGAAGACTTCTGAGCCAGGAGAATAAAGAGGAGAGGAGGAGTCCTAGCCTCCCATGCTGAGTGTGGGCTATAAGCTAGGTGTTATCTAGAAAGAACTAAAAAACAGTAAAAGAGAAATGAGTCAGTCTCCTTTTCATTATCTATGCATCGGTAATTCTAAACAATGCCAGTGATAAAATTTTCCTGCTCGCTGGGGTGGCCTACTCTCTTGGCTCCCCAGATATATAATTGATATGCGGTTGCTTGAAAGTGAATTAACCCACACTTCTCATTTACTGATGAGGAAAATGAGTCACCAGTATCTTGCCAAAGGCCCTTCAGCTAGTCTACAATAAAATTCAGGTCTCTTTTCTGCCTCCCAGAGGCCTTTCCACTCCATTACACTGCCTGACTCTGGGGTCAGAAAACACCAGGTGAAGCCAGTAACTGGGCAAAATTTGATCATGCTAAACAAATTAAGAAATCTAAAAATTCTGGAAAAAAGCCCAGCAGCTGCCCTTGGCACCTGCCTTATTTAAAACCCACATTTGAGAATTTTCAGTCTTAAAGTTGTAGATACAACTTTATCCTATCCTTCATTTTTATCAAAATACTTTCCTTTTTGTCTATATTGGAAAATGCAACTATTTTCCTCTGGGTTGATTTTCGTCTTAAAGTCATTTTGAAACTTTTCTGATTTTCTGTTTGTGTATTGGTAGGAATCTCAGTTCCCAGACTCAGTGTATACTCTCACAAATATTGTGCAGTGATAAATGTTTAATTCTTTCAATTAAAAAACATCAATATAGTTTAGATTCACAGGCTTCCTCCTAGCCAGTGGGCAGGAAAGCCCACCTCAGACACTTAAGAACTTTCTTCCACTTCAGGATTTTCATGCCAAAGGCTTATTTTTGCACTTTTGCCAACCTTGCTGGAAGGTCTTACCATCTGCCTCTGGCCCTCTGGGGTCAAGGTCTACCTTGATCTCCTCTCAGGAGAGGTTCCAGTTTCTCAGGATGACATTCTATCCCAGTGCAGTTCAGAGGATATTTTGCTATTGAACTTCCTAGCATTTTGTATTTATTATCGCATTATACTTTTTCCTTTTGAAATGAATTATTTCTCTCTTGGGCTTTTAAGATCAGAAACATTATTTAAGACCCACCTGGAAAAGGAATTAATCCAAGGAAAAATGCATCCAAAGGGAAAGGTGCGCATGAGATTGACCAACACCCAAGTCAGGAGCGATTTTATATTTGATTTATCCATATGAGGAGAATGAATTCATTACCTTGGGTGTCACACCTCCATGAGTTATTTCTCTTGCTGACCTCCCGCCCACATCACCTGCTCTCCACAGAAAAGCTAGAATCATTTGTTTATGCCGAATCTTTGCCTTCACTCACTGTACTCTATGTGTCAAGCATATATCAAGCATCTCTCCCCATCTGTTTTGCAACCTCTGAGAGAAGTGATAGAGAGAAGGATGTGGTACAGGACAAGTAGAAGGAACTGGAAACAAATAGCAGGGGTTATAGGGCCATGCACCAGATTCACTTGCTGAGATGAAGAGCAGGTAGGGAAGGAAATGAATAATTAGAATCCTTTTAATTCCTGGGCTTTACAATTTACATATCACGTTTCCATGAATATTTTCTTCTATTCCTCACAACTCAGGGCTGACATATTGCAGGTCAGGAAGTAGGACCACAGTGGGCAAATGCATGCCCTGGGTCATTATGGGGTTGACAGCAGGGTGGGACTTGCATGGCTCACCCTTTTCTGCTGTACTCTAGGGCCTGAAATCTAACACAGTGGGGAAAATGGACTTCTTTACCAGTAAGATCTTGATGATAATCCCAGCTCCCACTCATATCAGCTCTGTGACCTTGAGAAAACATTTTTCATGTTGCTCTTACTGTCCCCATTGTTTGAAGTTTTCTTTTCAGCAACTTCAAAAAATCAAGATACGTAAGTCTTCTAAGTATGGCACTTAGAAGTGTCACCATTTTTAAGAATAGAAATGTCCACATTGGTACCAGGACATACAGACAATTAGGAACAAACAAAGAGATTTGATAAGAAATGTATGGGCAGTTAGTTATCTGTGATCTATTTCCTACTTCTTTCAACTAAATTTAGGAAGTTTTCCTTTTTAAGCCAACTTTGAAATCTTAGCAGCAAACTATAGCCTGGAGCTGACATAGCAAGTAGCTAAAGCTCCAGACCGTCAAAATTAGTGCTCTTCAAGCCTCCAGCTGTTTTTTTATGCATGTGTGCAGTTCTGCCATAAGGTTCGAATTCCAAGTGACCAAATTTCAAAATTCCAAGTTATTGTTGTACATCAGTATAAGCTACTTTCCAGAAGTTGACATGCAACCACTGAATTACCAGTGTTTTCCTCAAACCCCATTTGGGAATCTAGCATACACTTTCTCTTGAAGTCTCTAGTACTAAATTGAATATTAATCTGTCCTTGTCCAGGTCAATAATAAACTGCTAGGAAGATGAGGAAAAAATAAAAAGGAACTTAGGAGTGATGTGAAACTCAGTGGGCACAGGATGGATAGAAACTTTCAGTTTAGGACTGGCACAAGGGTATTCCTTGTTAGGGAGTGGGGAGTTTCTAACACCTAATAATGCATCCTCCCAGGTGCGGAATCTTAAGGAGTATAAATTCTTAAATTCTTTCTTCTCCTTCACTTCCTGTGCATAGGTGAGGTAGAGTGACAATTGATTGGAAAATTTGGGAACAGTAAGCAGCTTTATTTATTTCATCACCTACCATATTCATTGGTTCATTTCCAAGGATAGTTTCTGTAAAAGTAGGACATTCATTGTGGCACAGGGTGCTGAGAGCTTTTAGGGCCCACCTTGGCCCTTACTAGGTGTGTTAAGTTGGCCTTCTTCAGTCTTCACTATTTAGAAGACTAAATGACTCCCTATATAAGCTATCTCGTTCCATTTTGAATTTACCAGCAAAAAGGTTTTATCTTCAGGTTATTTCCTTTTGTCTAACTGCTTAATTCCCGCAGAATGAAGAGAGAGAAGTGTTATTTATTGGCCTCTCTCAGGACTTTATCACCCATTGATGCTCATGGCCTAGCCTTGGCCCTGTACCTTGAAGGAGAATAACTCTAGGATCTAAAGATGTGTCAGAACTAAACTTTTAAGTATATAGTAATACAAGAATGAGGTAGAAGGATAGAAAAGGTGTCTCCTATTTTGAGTATATCGAAATTTAAATTGAAGTTACTGAAAATAACTGAATGAACCCGAAGTAGGTCAGGATCCATATACCTCTGATGGTTAATGAATTCTGTTAAAGAGGCCAAGGTTATGGGTTCAAAGTCCATTATGTTTAGTTATCTCTGTAGACGCAAAAACCTTTTTTTCTGAAGTTATGATCTTGGAAGGATATCTTGCAAATCCACTTTATTTGTCACAGGGGAAATCTCATGAAATAGTGTAAATGGATCCACACAAATCCATTCCCATCAGAGGAAATACAGCTCAAAGTATCATCCTATATTTTAGGAAAGTAGAATTGATCACTGTGTTGAATACATTAAATATAATAGCAGCCAGGAGAGTTTGCAGACTTCCATGTTGAAAAGGAGAACATTCATTTATGAAGAAAATATTTATTACACATCTGCCAAGGAACTAGGTGCTCTGGTAGAAATCAATGAACACAAAGTAGGATCCCCAGTGATACTTAGCTACCAGGATGTAACAGGAGAAACATGAAAAATTAATTATCTAGAGGAGTGCACATAGAAAGTAGCAAAATGATGGAATAGACAGTAAATGTTAAGAAAGTTCCTTGAGCGCTGAGAGTCAACGGCAGTTGAGAGAAGAGGTGAGAAGGATTTTAATAAGTGAGGGCAGGTTGGTGAGGGAGAAGCCAGGTGCAAACTGTCTGAGCAATGAGGTTATAAGACAAAAAAGAAACAGGAATTATTTACAGTTGGTAGAGGAGCCTCTATGGAGATAGTTTTGTTAAAACTGGGAGAGAGATGAAATAAGAAAAAGTGGGCTGGATCCAGATCATGACACGGCTCATTGCTGAGCTATAGGATTTCGATTTTTATTCTGTAGATAATGCTGCAAACTTGCCAAAGAAGGGAATGGAATAATCAGTATTTCAAAAACTTATTAAGGCTCCCTCAGCTAAGGCACTAGCCTTGCATCCTCCTGTGACTCTTACGGGTACAATTTGACATTTGCGTAAGTTGCTGACTAATATCTTTATATCTGAAAAGACAATAGGCCCAATAAAGTCGCTATGTTCCTAGCTCCTTACCTACTGCCAACTACAGTTTATATAATCAATAAATTAGTGTGGAATAAAAAATGAAGATTTTTAGATTTTAAGAAAATTAATCTGGTATGGTACAGGATGGATTGATGGAGAGGATCGAGAGAGAGAGAGAGAGAGAGAGAGAGAGAGAGAGAGAGAGAGAAAGAGAGAGAAAACTGTGAAATGATGGATTAGTTGAAACAAGAGAAGCTCAACAAACATTGTTACAAAAGTCTTATGACAAATGGAAAAAGTTGTAAGGATACAATGAAGTCATGGTTGTCATCATTTAATGAAGACTTAGATATGACAAAGTATAAAGTGAAAAAAGTTGAGTCTAACAAAGCTTTCCGATAAGATGTCTGAGAAATAGTAGTAGATTTGTGTATATGGAACACTTGCTTGGAAAAGACTTTCAGTGCAAGTGGGTTGAATTTGTGTAAGTCAGTGCTCACATGGTACCCAACACCTGTCTACATGGCCAAAGGTACAAAAATGCACCTCTGGTGGTCTCAGCTCTGCCTTCTTTCCTTACTATTGTGAACTAACTCAAACTCAAAGTTCCCCAGGAGCTGTTTATTTCAAGAGAGGAGCCTTTGTCATAGTCTGCAGGTCCTGGGATTTCTGTTTACAGCCTCCACATCTCTTGACCACCTGAGCTCTCAGTTTACCTGACTGACTTTCTTTCTCATGGGATTTGATGTTGCTACTTAGGATCTGGGTTGGGTCTAGAAGTAATTTCTCAGACCAACTTTCCTTCAACGGACCCTCTGCCCAGTTCCTGCTGCTCTTTATCCCAGGACTCCATCTTGCTCCTAGTTCATTCTGCCTCACCTAGACATTCCACCCTGATTTACCTTTCTGGTGGTATCTTCCTATCACTAAGAGTTATTGCTACTCAACCCATTGTCCCCCAGTAAATCAAACCCGTTAAATATGGGCGCCACTTTGGGAGGCAAGAGCCCTTAGAGTAGGTGATTTGAGATGTCGATGCTTCTTCAGAGATGGTGAGTTCTTCTTTCTTGACTGGTTGTCACCAGGTTTTGTTTTGTATCAGAACCATGTGATTTCTGCTTGATTTCCTAGAATTTCTGTGAGATGTATGACTGTGGTTGCTCTCTTAATGGTGACTAAAGGTAAAATCCTGACTTACAATTCAAAATGTTAGGGAGGTAGTTTCAGTTAGATATGGAAGCTGACACAAGGCAACCAGATTTTGGAGTCATCTCCACAGATAAAAACAATCATGGTTACCGCCAACATTGGTTCAGATACACACAGACAAATGAGTCAGTAAGAACCTCTGAGGGAGCCGGGTGCAGTGGTGCATGCCTGTAATCCCAGCAGCTTGGGAGGCTGAGGCAGGAAGATCATTAGTTCAAAGCCAGCCTTAGCAGTGTAGCAAATCGCTAAGCAACTCAGTGACAGCCTGTCTCTAATAAAATACAAAATAGGGCTGGGATGTGGCTCACTGGTCTAGAGTGCTCCTGAGTTCATTCCCTGGTACCCTTTCCCCTCCAAAAAAAAAGAAGCTCTAACAGCAATACTTTTCATCACAAAAGATTGTAATTGTGATTATCTTTTTGAAAATAAGACATTGGTAAAAACAGCCATATTGGGGGTAGGGCAGAGAACTGTTTCTACCTCAATAATTTAGAGAAGAGGAACTTTTATAAAGCAGGTATTAACTTGAATGTTGAAAGCTTCAACATTAGGGACATAGGAGAAGGAAGAAGAAAAGGATCCTTGGAAGCAATGAGAGATGGATTCAAGGCCAAGTCTGGGAGGCCAAGAGAGGCTGCAGCATGTTGTGAGTGGTCAGAGGTGACAAATCCTATAGAAGTATTGAAGAGACAGAGGCTGCCTTCCCTGCTGTAGAGGGGCTGCTCTTGCCCATTCTTTCGATCATTCCTCCTGAAAAAGTGTGTGATAGCAAAATAATGCCGGAAAACAGCCTTTGGTCTCATGTGTTCATCCTCAGACAGAAGATCTGTGCAGGAGGCCTCCCAGCCTGACAGTGATAATGAGGGATGATGGCCGAGTGCAGTCCTTGGTCAGGGATCTGTGCCACTGAGGCTGTAGTGCTTATGTGTCTGTGTCCGTAGGACCTAATTTCAAGAGGCAAGAATAGCGCAGGAGTGAAAATGTTTCCAATTCAATATCAAATAAAAATACATCACGGCCTTGAGCCTGTAGATATTCTGGGACCAGCCTTTTTCCAGCCCCTTAAATGTAACCAGTTGGAAGTCTTTTTTAAGTGCTGTACTATTCAACCTTTGAGATGAAGGATTTGCCATTTAATGGGGAAGCTACTTTTCAATGTAGAAATGGAACACTTAGTGTGTAGCTTAACGATTCTGGTCCCTTCTTGATAAAATAGGCTTAATATATAAAGGGACACATGTGTGGTATAAAAATCTAAAGGTGTATAGATATGCAGAGTTGAGGAGAATGTGATACTATTCTGCATCCCTTGGGTACTAGATACCTTCTGATGAAAACTCAAAAGTAAACCTATGAATCCATATTTCACAGGCACTGTGAGATTCTGAAAAATCAGGTTCAAATATTTTTAGTTATTTAATCCAGAAAAGCTCCAGTAAAGTGAAGGTAAGACTAGGTACCAACATCTAGCATTACTCTCTGCACCCTAAGATGTTGGCTCCATTTTGTTTTCTTCTTGGAGATCGAGATATGGTATTGTACACAAAACTGGCTACATTCCAACAGGAGCTCACAGCATTTATAAGGGGAAGGAACCAGAATGAAGGTCAAAGAAGGAACCAGAATGAAGGTCAAAGATGTGAGTTCAAGTTCTTCCTGTACTCTTTACTACTTGTGCGGTTCTATGAAAATTGCTAAAATTCTCTGAATCTCATTTTATTATTCTGAAAAACAAAAATACTCATCTTTGCTTGAATCTCATCAAAAGGGTTGAATGAGTTAATACATGAGAAAAGCTTGGTCAACTGTACACAATCATGAAAAAGGCATTTTTAAAGTACATTTGGCTAGAGAGATATCTCAGAATGAAGTATCAGACTTCCCAAAGTGCAAAATGTCCCGGAGGAAGAAGTAATCGAATCAGTTTCATTTTTAAAACAACAGGGATCCCCATTATTGACTTTATCGGCAGGTTAATTAAGAACTCTGTTAGAAATACTGTTAAGGAAGCTAGGACATTCTCACTTCCCACTGTCATCACGGAATATGTAGTTGCTGCCCTTTGTTTCATAAGACCTGTCACCCAATGCATGCACAAATGTTTCCTTTGTAAAACACGTCAACAGGGATCCTCAGGAGAAACTCTTATTATTATTATTATTTTTTCATGGAATACCCAAGCTACAGGCACCCAAGATAAGGGAAAACCATGTATGATGGTAGCTTATTTTAAAATATTTTCGGTTATTTATAAAATAGATTATTTATAAACTTTGGGAAAGACATTCAACCATTTTGTATCTGTTTTTGAATTGCAAAAAAATAATAAATAACCCAACCAAGCAGGGTGTGCTGAAGAGTCAATGAAAGGATTATATGAAGACCAAGGCTGCTAGCACTAAGACTAGAAAATAGAAGAATTTCAACGTGTGAGTTCCCTGTCCTTCCTCCCTCCATCCTCTGCTTAGAGGCTAGAAACAAAGAAAAGAATATATAGCAAGATTATGTATGGTTTTCTAAGAGTTACAAATGATCCCCAGGTGATGTTTGTCTTTGACTCTTACCTTGCTCATGCACTTCACCTCTAGATTGACCAGCAGTATTTTGCAATCAGAGTCACAGTGAAAAGTCTCCTGATTGGGCCACAATATGTGTCCAGTTGCATTGACTAAAAAAATAAGTTATCTTTTCCAAATAGGATTTCCTATAGAATTCTTATAGAATGCCAAAATTAGCCTCAATTAGGATATTTTATTTCCAGGACTGATTTTTTAATTGGCTCAGGATAACATCAACAATAAATGGTAGGGGGCCTCTGAGTATCTCATGCTATCTGATTGCTGTTTTTTTTTTTTCCTATTCAAAATTAAAGCCTTGGGTAGGCTTGAAGGAATAAATCAGGCATGTTTGAGAAAAAGCGGGGGGAATAAACTAGACAGCAGAATTCAGCTCTGGCTTAACCTCTTGAAACTGTAGAAACATCAGGCAAGTTACTTTCTTCCCTACATTTCCATTTTCTCCAGATATAAAATAAAGATAGAGGCAAGAGACACTTCTACCATCTTTCTTGGGTCATTGCTAGGTTCAAATAAAATAACATAAAGTGAAGGTCTATGTAAACATAGTGCATGTTGAGAGTGAAATCCTCAGTTCCGATAATTCCCTTGTTCACAGGAGCCTGAGGGAGAGTCTTTGAGTCCTTCATGCAACAAAATGAGTGTTCTCCAAGCAGTGAAACCATAACTCTCTTCCTCTGTTGGAAGGTTCTTAGTGGTCCAGAGGTTAATGCTCATTGCCTTTCCCTTCCTGTGCTCAAACTACCATCATTGCGTGCTGCAGTCTGCCTGGGCAAAAATAACCGAGCCGCCACAAAGCCTTGTAGATTCAAACAGCAACTCTTTATTCCCCACCTCTCACGGGCACTGCACACACCACACGGGAACACACTCCCTCCACCAGGCTCCGTCCAATCTCCCCGAACCCCGCGAGAACAGCTCTGAAACTATTGCCCGACAGTAAAGGTCAAATATACAATTCAATCAATCCAGCATCACAGCAATTATATATAGCTTAATTCAAATCCTCATCTCAATGGTTCACTGGCGTCACCTTTCTACCATTCCCTCTGGCAAATGCCAGGTGTCATTCTGACTGGGCCGGGGCTTTCAACAATTGTGTCTGAAATATCTGATGGTACTCTGCCACTCTGGCTAGTTCTTGGAGCAGCCGATACTGACCTGGTGCTCACGGCACTCTGATGCACCTCTTCACCTGTTATAATGCTTATCATTCGCTCCTAAAGGAAGACATGTCCCAAATTCCCAAGTAGAAGGCTGGGGTGGGAGATACTGGAAGGACATACAAGTGTGACATCCCAAAGGTTCCTTGGGCTGTATTTAGCTTTCTAAGTATGTCATTAAAATTTCAAGAACTTGGTGATGTAAAACAACAGAAATATCATCACTCATAGTTCTTAAGGCCAGAACTGAGAAACTGGGCTCTACCTCCTATGAGGAAACTAAGGGACATTCCTTCCTTTCCTCTTCTGCTCGCTGTTGACATTTGCATAGCTGCATTAGTCCAGTCTCTGCCTCTGTCTTCACATCATTTTGTCTTTTCATTTCTCTCTTCTGGGTTTCTTTTATAAAACACCGGTCACTGGGTGTAGGCCTCACCCTGATAATTCAGCTGACCTCATCATGAGATCTTTATCTTAATTTTTATCATAAAGACCCTTTTTCAAATCAGATCACATTAACAAGTTCCAGAGGTTAGGACACGGACATACGTTATTCAGGGGCCTCCATTTCATCCACTATAGCCTGCTGCCTGTATTACAGATTATGGAGAGGCAAATAAGTCAAAAGTATTAAGAGACTGTTAAATTGGTTCAGGGAAAAAAATGATGGTGGTTTATTGTATTGGAAGCAATTCAAAGTGATTATATTCTTTTTGCATTTTGAAGGTTGAGCTAAACTATTAAACTGGATGTGGGTCATGAGAAGATAAGAAGCATCAGAGGGACCAAGTTTTGGGCCTGAGCAGCAACAGAGTACGGTTTTCACTTACTGAATTGTTCATCAGTTGGAAAAGAACAGATTCAAAAAGAACATGAGGAGTTCAACTCGGTGCATTAAGTTTGAGAGGTCTGTTATACAAAAAGTAGAAATATGAGGTAATCAGTTTAATACACAAATTTATATGTGAGAGTAAATGATACTCAGCTTTCTAGGAGCACATGGTTGTAGTT
Organism: Marmota marmota marmota; assembly: GCF_001458135.2. NCBI lineage: Eukaryota > Metazoa > Chordata > Mammalia > Rodentia > Sciuridae > Marmota > Marmota marmota. The sequence continues at coordinate 669,298 of NW_026000225.1, read as the reverse complement.
GGTGTGACACTCATGGAGGCAGACAATAATAATCCACCTTGATAAAAACTACAGAAGAGACGGGAACGAAGTCCCATGGGAACTTGAGAAGGGAGCATGAAGTTGGGCTTAAAGGGTTTTGGTGGCTACACAGAAAGAAATCCTCAGGGGTCCCTGAGAATATTCATTACAAGGAGGTCACCTTGAGTGAATCAAGAGGAAGAGGAGGAGCAAAGGCAGATAGAGGACTGTGGCAATACAGATGGCACCAGTGCAGTCTGTTCTACGGGCCAACAGCCCATGGCAGTGCTGCTCCAAAACCTGTCAGTCAGTTCCCAGGGAACCTGCACAGCTCACAGGCAGGGTGGGATATTTTCCCACCAGGAGCAGGAGAGAATGTTCCTGCAGAAACTGAGAATTCATGCAGGCTTCAACCTCAACAATGGAGGAGAGAGGGACAGCTATGGAACTTGAAACAAGAAAGTTACAGGAACCTGGGAGAATCCATATGACTCCCAAAGAACCAAGGGAAGATGTTTAGAACTGATCTCCTTGCACATCTGCTATTGGAAGACATGAAATTCCTATCTAGTTCCCAAACTGTGTGTCCCTTTATGTTCTCAGCCTTTGTGGCCTTTGGAATCATAGGCAAATGCCTAGGAGCATGAAATGCCTTGGCAGATGCAGGATACTATGGGGTTCCATTGTAGTCAAATTCATGTTCAAATTTTTTCCACTGGATGACTGGAATTTAGCCTTTAACTGACTTTACCTAGTTTCAATGAGCAAGTGTTAGAATGGGTACACACATAATTATATAAGTCCTTTGAATGGTAGCTTTTCATCTCTGTATTTACATGCATGTGTGCTTATGCATATACATCTCAGTATATAAGCTTCTGAAGTAAAATTAATTTAGAGGGAGGAGAGAAACTCATTTGTACCTGTCATATGTGCATCAGCTTGTTTTTTTTTTTTTTTGTGGTAGTCTTAAGTTTTCTTTCAGAGAGAAATGGCAGGCTGGGCCTGAGTACTGGGAGCTTTGCTTCTATAGCAACCCATGAAATGTGATTATTGCTCACAGCCAATGTTAAAATGACTGTCCCTCCAGCATTAAATCCTGTCAGGATGCAATCAGGACATGCTGTCTCATAGCTTCCTCTTTAGTCAGGATTTTTGAATTTTAAAGGTAGCATATGGAATTTTGAAGAAATTATATATAATATGAATATTATATAATATAATATGTAATGATATATAATTATTATATATATATATATATATATATATATATATATATATATATATATATATATATAAGCAGGAAAAAAGACTGAGCAGGAAAAGAACAGAGACATTGTTCAGGTGATCTTGAAGGTATGTGGTGGGCTGCCTTCTTCTGTCCTGCCATCAATAATCTCACCTCCTGCACGTTTGATCAGGTGTGCCTAGAGGTATACTCCTCAGCCCTAAAACTATGGGAAACAAAAGACCTCAGAGACAAAAGTTGAAGACATCAATATTCACTAAAATTTGCATCTTGACCAGTGCTGTCAGGTGAAAACATGAGTCGATTTGATAATGTGGCTATTTTGACTTACATCCAAAGATTTTGTTTTTGTAAAGCACCAGGTTAAAGAAATAAGCAAAAATGAGTCTTAATCAAAACTGGATCTGAAAGTGGAAAAGAATATCTCAGAATCTCAAATGGTTCATTTTACGTCACCTTGATTGATAAAAAGTCACCTTGATTGAGTTAAGAAATGTCCAGATAGCTGCTAAAACATTACTTCTGGGTGTAAGGATGTTTCTGGCAGAGATTAGCATTTGGATCAGTAGACTGAGTAAAGAAGTTCATTCTATCAGATGTGGGAAGGAATCATCTAACCACTAAGGGACCATATAGAACAAAAAGAGGATAGGCAATCCAATCTCTCTTCAGAAGTGAGGACATCCTTCTCCTTCTCACCAGTTGGAGTTCCAAGTTCTCAGGCCTTTGCCTTCTGGGAGTTAAGCCAGCAGCCCTCATTTCCTCATACTTTCTTCCTCTGGCTGAGTCATACCATTATCTCCCTTGGTTTTTGAACTCTAACTAAATGACACACCAGCTTGCCAGGTTTACATCTGACAGACTCAAAGACACATGTGATGCTACTTTCCAGCCTTCATAATTGCTTGAGTCAATCCCCATAATAAATCTCCTCTTATTTGTTTCTACTATTATACCCTTTCAATTTTATTTATCTAGAGAAAAAAAATACACACACACATTGGGAACATTTATCTTGTTTGTTAAAATGTATCAATAGTCATCTTTTTGAATGACTAAGTTCATTTAATATTCCTTCATTTTTTTTCTGACTCTTTTCTTCTTCTCTGCTTTTCTGCGATCATGCTGTCTAGCAACACTTAGTTACACTGACTCCAGTGTATTAGATAATTTTATTTTTTAAAAGGAAATTTTTAAAAAGTATTATGAGCCCATTCTGTGCTCTCTTCTGATTGGCAGGCACATCATTTTATTGATCCCATCCAGGCTCTGCTGTGTTGAAACACTGATTTATGAGTAGTGACAAAGCAACCTCACTCACAAAAAGATAAGTAGGTCTATAGGAATTTATTGACACAAAAAATGTATCAGCCCTTGTAATCAGAAGAAAATCCCACTGACACTGATATATATATATATATATATATATATATATAAAATTTTTAAATAATTTTTAAAAATAGTTGTAGCTTGTAAGATTTGGAATATAGGACATAATCCCAAAAGACACAATTTTCCCAATACCATACAGATTCCTGATTACTAAAACTCAAAGAATCAATATTTCTCAAGTCTAAAATATTGAAAATATAATCCCAGTGGCTTGGGAAGCTGAGGCGGGAGGATCACAATTTCAAAGCCAGTTTCATCAAAAAGCAAGGTGCTAAGTAACTCAGTGAGACCCTGTCTCTAAATAAAATACAAAATAGGGCTGGAGATGTGGCTCAGTGGTTGAGTGTCCTTGAGTTCAATCCCCAGGACCAAAACACACACACACATATATTTATATATATATATATATATATAAATATTCTTAAAATATTTTATTTCCATTCTTTTCAAAGAGGATTTATTTGAGAAAATATAAAAACATGATAGAACATTTAACAAGCCGCTTTACATAATAAGATAGGCAATGAAAAACACATTTTTACAAGCATAAACATTCAGCTATATTAACAATAATCACAAAAGTGTAACAGTTATGAGCATACAAATTGTATTTCACAAAGGTGAAATGCTTAAGTGCATATTACTATGGTTGGTGATTGTACGTACTCAGCTTTGTAACTGAGGTAATTTGAAATAGCGTAATGGACAACCTAAGTTGTTTGGCAAGATTGACCAAAAACCATGAAGGGTCACCACCACATATGCAGCCACCCACAGAGCCATGGTCTTGAGATTTGTATCTTTCATAAACATACAAAAATAACATTTATTTATTGAGAACATGTCAACACTTGTATGTACTAGGTAATGCTCCACACAATGTCATTTTATAAAATCAAATTTACAAAAAATGCATAAAACAAATTGTGGGGACCATGGATATAAAGCCTAAAATCCAAAGGCCAATAAGCCTGGAGTTCTGGATGTTGAAGACAGCAGAAGGAAGCTCTGTCTCAGCTCTCAGAGGACATTAGTTTGCCTTTTGGATTTGTTCTACCTAGGTACTTGGTTGATTGAATGGTGCCCACCCACATCAAGGGCACATCATCCCCACCTAATCCACTCATAGTCACACTGATGTCTATCTGGAAACACCCTCACAGACACACCCAAAAGTTTAATGCTTTATGACACCTCTAGGTATTCATTCCACCTAACATGATGCAACCATCCTTTATACAACTTAAAATGCACTAGGCCCTTCTCCAGAATTCAGCTTTCTACTTCTCTTGAATACTCTCCCACTTTTTTCCCCCTAACAATAAGTGCCTGCAGTTTTGGGGATTTTGACTCTCAGTATTTCAATATTTGGGATCTTAATCATTTGACATTGTGATTTTTCAGGATTTTAGAATTTAGGGACTTTAGATACAGGGGTTTTAAAGTTTTAGAGATATGCATCTTTTAGGATTTTAGTATTCAGGGTGATGCTGTTTAGGATGATGTCTTTCTGGATTATGATTGGCACTTCAAAGTCTTAGGTGTGGTCCAGTTCTAGAAAAACATCCTGGTATACCAGACACCAAGTGGAAGAGTGGAAAAGACATCTAGGGGCAGTGGAAGAGGTGAATATTGACATTACAGTATTTTGACATTATCAGGCCATGGTATATGGTCCAGAAGTTGGACTTTAGTGACCAATATTGACTCAAAAATGAGATCCTGGCACCTAGTACAGTGGGTATGGCAAGTTCATTGAATATCCCATAGGGCAGAATCAATAAACTCCTGTCTGGGAACATGAGGCCCAAGGAGGAATTTGGGATCTGAAGTTTCCTCTTCACAAAGTCTGCCCCCTTCTCTAATTCATTTTTAATATTTTAATATTTTGGATAAGATAAAACTAACACACAAGCCAGGTGTGGTGGCACGTGCCTCTAATCCCAGCAGCTAGGTAGGCTGAGGCAGGAGGATCACAAGTTCAAAGCTAACCTCAGCAAAAGCAAGGCACTAAGCAACTCAGTGAGACCCTGAGTCTAAATAAAATACAACAAATAGGACTGATTAGTGGCTTAGTGGCCAAGTGCCTCTGAGTTCAGTATCCAAAACAAAACAAAAAAATTAACACATAGGAAACTGCAAAAGAGCAGGGGGTGACATAAATGAATAAGATGAGTCAGAGGAATTTGTACAACTATGAAAGTTTATATATGTGGCATCCCCTAAAAGCTCATGTATAAGACAGTGCAAGAATTGTTCAGAGGTGAAATGGTTGGATTGTGAAAGTTGTAACCTTATCCATGGATTAAATGGATGGTAACTTAGGCAGGTGGGGAGTGGCTGGAGGAGACAGGTCATTGGAGGCATGCCTTTGGGGTTTTATATTTTGTCCCTAGTGAGCAGAACTCTCTCTCTCTGTCTGCTTCCTGAATGCCACGTTCTGAGCTGCTTTCTTCTTCCACTCACTTCTGTCATGGTGTTCAGCCTCATTTCAGGCCCAGAGCATTGGAGTCAGCCATCTATGGACTCATACTGTGAGAGTCAATAAAATTTTTCTCCTTGGGCTGGGGATGTGGCTCAAGCCGTAGCGCGCTCACCTGGCATGCGGGGGCGCTAGGTTCGATCCTCAGCACCACATAAAAATAAAATAAAGATGTTGTGTCCACCGAAAACTAAAAAATAAATATTAAAAAATTCTCTCTCTCTCTCTCTCTTAAAAAAAATTTTTTCTCCTTTAAAATTGTTCTTCTCAGGTCTTTTGGTTGCAGAGACAACAAAGTTGACTATATCAATATCTAAGGAAAATATTAAAGAAGTTTCCTGTTAAGAAGTTTACCCCATAAAACTTGATTCTTATAGATCAGATTATATGTGGTGCTACCTAGTATATTTGTTAAATGAAACCTTAAGGTTTGCATCTACCAAATCTTCATTGTCCTGATAATCTTCCAACTCCTTTGTCAAAAGCCTACTCCACCTCAATTAGGAGTGTACAAATTAATTCTAGATCCTGGATTCTTTATCTTCCTCCAAGCTTAGAAAAAATAAAATGTGGCCTTGGTGGTTATTCTAGACATTGAACAGTGTTTTCCAGAGAGGTAAGAGTTTCTCCTATAAATAGGGAAGGTAATATCATAGAGCCATGTCAGCCATATGGAAAAACGAGACTTAAACATTTTGAGTTGGGAATAAAGATACTGCAATCAATGTAGCAAGATCCACAACCTCTTCATATCTCATTGTTGCTTAAAATATCAACATTGTTACACAAGAATTTAATTTTCCCCACTTTGCTTTCCAAATCAGTGGTTATGTTCCAGTCCCCAATGCTCAATTTGGAAAGATTCAATGAACCTGTACATGGAAATGAATAACACCACAATCAGATTCTGAGCCCTCCTGAAGCTGTTAAGCCTCAATATATATGTTTTTAATATTAGTTGATGTAGATTTAATATAAACCAAGTATCCTAGTTAATTAAATGTGTTGCTAGGAATATTTTCAAAGCTTAATTCAAAGTCATATTCAATGGCCTTGGGTACCATTTTAATATCACCAGAGTATTACTGGTTCATCATGAATGAGTAATAAACACTAGGAAATTGACAGTGAATAGTGTGCATTTTCCTCATTTCCCCAATACTAGCTATTTACAAAATAAAAACATTGAATCTTTAGAAGTTATCTTCCTGGTATCATGTGTTATCTTTTTTTTTTTCTTCCTCAGAATCCTAACTAAATGCAAGTGTTCTACAGCACAATAGTATGACAATAGTTTACAATAATTTATTGTTTATTTTAGAAAGAACTAGAGAGGAAGAATTCAAGGGCTCCTAACACAAGTTAGTATTAAATGTTTAAGGAGATAGATATGCTAATTACTCTGATTTGATCATTACATATTGCATTTATGCCTTGAATGATCAACACTGTATTCCCTAAATATGTATAATTATTATGTGCCAATTAAAAATATAAAATGATACTCTGCCAAAGCAAGTGAGAAAAGCAAATTTGCTAAGACTGCACCTCACAGATTTCTCTCCCATAGAGGATAACTGGCACAATTTGGAAACAATATTGATTGTTGTAATGAAGCTATGACTTTAAGTGGGTAAATATCATGGATTCTGCTAAGTATTTTAAATGCACAGGGTGACCCCCAAAACAAAGAATGGTCCCCTCTAAAATGCCAACAAGGTTGAGGGAGATGAACCCTGCTGAAGATTATAAACTTGCTAAGCATGAGATGTCCCAGATATATTACAGGCAACTGCTCATAGAGAAAACACAGGATTCCTCCCCCAAGTGTGAACACACTGACACTCCTGCACCCAGGCATGGGTGCAAGACTTGATCTTGCACCAGACTTGATCTGCCCAGCTTGATCTTCACCAGACTTGATCTGCCAAGCTTTCTTTGTGGACTTTCTCCTGGTATTCCTAGGCAGACTGAAAACATTCACACTTATCTCTGACAGGCATAACCGAAACATAATGTGAAACAGACCTAGCTTATTTATCTTAATTATCCAAAATACATACATATCTAAGTCTTTTCAGCTTTGTCTCCCTACTTATACCCTATTCCTTTTCTCTCTCTTGCCTAACAAGAGATGTGCTCCTAAGGACTCAATATAAAACTAGCCTCAAAATAAAGGTTCAAGATACATGCATTTGCAGATGGAATGCATATACTTACTTACTTTTATTATTTATTTTTTTGCTTCATTTTACAATCATTTATTCACTCAAAGAAACAAAACTAATGGACAAAAAACAAAGATAACAAGACAATTGAATACATTAAAAACAAATCAACATGCAAATAAATTTCATCCTTGATTAAGCTTAGATGCATGATCTTATAGCATTTGAAAACCTGGCAGAAGAAATTATTTACTCAATAAAACTTTAGACAATAACTACTGTGTGACTGGCTGTTGAGAATCTAGAGATGAATGTACGGTTTTCTATTTTAAAGCACAAGTTCTAAAAATATGAGAAGGCAAATAACCAGTTGCAAGGAATTAGGATAACCTAACACAAACACAGTGCTGTGAGGGTCCAGAGGAGGGAAGGGTGGCCGTTAGAGCCAGGCAGAACTTTGAGAATATTAGTGTAAGAAATAAGTAAAAACTTTCTGAGTAGATAATAATATAAAAGGACTACATTAAGAAGAGATAAGTAAAACCATGTGTAAAAGCAATAATTAATAGTCTGGTAAAATGAAAGTATCAGATGAGTTGAGTCAGAGTAAAGCTGAACTTCTAAATTAAAGATGAATAATGAAGGGCCTTATAAACCATGCTTAAGGCTTTGACATTTGCCTAAAATCATTAATTAAAAGGGGGAGCTGTCTTTCCTCACTTACAAGGCCTTATGATGATGATAGAAAGGTTTATATCTGGAGGAAGGTTTGGAGCCTGAGGAGGATTTCAATGCGTGAGGTAGTTACAATTCAAACAAGAATTGGTTGCTTCTTATTGTGCTTGTTTAAGCAGACACAGTATCTACAGGTCTAAATGTTATTGTAGTCTATACAACTGAGAGACAGGAAAGGAGGGAAAATGGAGACATCATTGCACAGTTACTGGCAGAGAGCTTTCTTTGAGAGCTGGTTCATCCATCAGAGAGCACCTGTCTTTTCCTGTGGCAGGAATGCACAGGGATGTGTGTCCTCTGTGAAGGCCGCAGGGATGAACAGAATCCTCCAGAATCCACACACTCTACTTCCTGTCCATCACTCCCTGCTTTCTGTCTTCCTTAGATAGAGTGAATAAAAGGAAGCAGGAGCTACAAACCTCCCAGAGTTGCAAGAATAGGTAGGAATGAATAACAGGACCTAGATGTGGCTGAGAGGCTGGAGCTCAACCTGGCCCATCACTTTTGGATTGCTTTCTTCTACCAACTGTGGTTCTATCTTGTCAACTTTTCTCTATTGAGAAGAAATTCCTATTCCATTTTCTCTTCCTTATTCCCTCTTTTACCTCCCCACCCTTCTTTTAAAAGTAAAGAGATTTTTTTATTGGTTATAAATGTAGTATGGACTTGTTCATTAAAATATTGCTGTATCTAGAAAGGTACAAAGAAATAAAAATGCAGAACAACCACATTCTCAACTTTCAGAGACAATAACTGTTAATACTGGGTGGTGGTATAATCAGCTGAAGACTCCATAGTCAATTTCAGATGATGTTCAAGGATAACTTGACAATTTTACATTGTGCAAGACAGCCTATCACTTAACATAGGATCCAAAAATTATAAGGAAAGAAGAGGAGGCCACTTCTGCCACAAATTTTTCTCTACCTTTTGTCAGGAAACCAAACACAAGGCAATGCTTAGTTAGGTTCAACATGTGTACCAGCTTGACATAAAGGCATTTAGTATATCATCAGATGTGGCACCAAGCAAGTGGATGGGCATGTGAATTTACTGTTGATGAGCGTTTGAGTTGTTTTCTTAAGACTTCAGGGTCTTGTGTAGAATGCACAAGTTTTCTGTGGAAGACTGTTATGGTTTAGAAATTAGGTGTCCCAAAACACTCCTATGTGAGACAGTGTAAGAAAGCTGAGAGGTAAAATGAGTGGGTTATGAGAGCCTCCATCTAATCAGTATATTAATCCACTTGAATGGATTACCTGGGTAGTAGGGTGTGGCTGGAAAAGGTAGGTCAATTGGGGCATGCCTTTGGATATATAGTTTTTCCCTGATGAGCAGAGCTTAGTTTCTCTCTGCTTCTTGATTGTCATGCCCTCAGCTGCTTTTCTCCTCTGCACATTTCTGCTCTGGTGAGCTGCTTTACTTCTAGCCCAGAGCAATGGAGATGGCCATCAATGGACTGAGACCTCTGAAACCATAAACACCAAATAAACTTTTCCTCCTTCAAAATCGTTCTTTTGGTTGACTAAAACAAAGACAATGGCTGCCTGGTCAGTATTCCACATGGTCACTGGTAAAAAAAAATGTATATATATCACAGACCAATTTTATTTGCCATCCATCTTTTCTCCAATTTTAGTGCGGACTGGACAATAGACATGAGATAGATTGATCTTCAATTGTTAAATGGGTCTCCCTTCATTCATCAACTAATAGATTTTTGGAGACTGTTCTTTTCACGAATCCTGGCGACATTTGAAGCCACATCCTCATTCATAAGGTCAAATAATGGCCCTTGTTAGACACAAGTTCACTGAATGAGACCCTGTGGTTCAATCACTTCCCAGCAGCTCTGAGAAATTGTGAGCAGCTGCTGGGCAAGGCCAGCTCCAGGCAGGGTTAGCTCCAAGCATTTGTGACAAGGACAGCAATTATCATGGAGATCTACAGGGCCGTCTGTGCCCACCTATCCTCCAAACTTGATTTGCCCAAAATGTTTGCTTTTGTGGAACTTACAGGCTTCATGTTCAATGCTAATGGGGAAGAAGGAAAGAAGAGATGATGTGGGGAAGATAGGAAGCAGTTCTGTATCCACACTTATTGTTGGGGTCTTTCTCACTTAGCTCTCTAAAATCGGTTGACTGAGCTATATTTATATGCCCATGTGAACAACAACATGTACTGCTGGGTTATCATCCTAGATCCCTTTGGGTTTTCCCAAGTTCTGCATACTCTTAAGCTCCATCAAACAGTGACTTGGGGCCGTATTCTCCTGTTTTGCTATCAGACTGCAGCTGTTTTCATTGGGCAGTTATTGAAAAGCCCTTTTGATGAACTGAACTTATCCGCTCTTTTCTATCATCTCCATTGGCTAGGCACTGTTTGGTGGTATTAGATGAAGAACCACTTGACCTATCCTTAAAATCCTAAAATCTGAGATCTAGAGACATTTTGCCTCAAGCCCAGTGTTACCTCACTCCCTTTCCAGGGAGCATTGCAGGGCAACAGTGCGGGGGTGACACACACACAGTTTTTACCATTCAGCAGCAGAGGTGTTCCAGTTCCTCATTTAGTAAGTGAAACCACTGACCCTGACCTCTGACCAAGCACTGCTCTCTCTCCTAAAGTCATTTGGGTAAGATTAAAAGCCACCTCTTTTACTTAGATTTTTCCCTATAATAAGGATGAGGAAAGCATGGATGAGTCCAAACTCTGTGATCATGGCCTTTAAACCTATCATATCTAATGATATAGTCAGCCCTGCAGGTGAAACTCAGGTGAGGTGACCAGAGGAAATGGACACCAGCTTCATAGCTTTTCAAGCTCCTGTGACAGTTTCTTTCTTGGATGTTACAGTAGTCCAAGGTTCCAGGTTTCAAAGTACTACATTCACACTTACTAAGGTCAGTGTGAGCTCCCAGGAAAGCAGGCTGTTGGTACCCCACCAACAAGTAGCCCAGACATAGTCTCAATATAGCCCAGCCAGCAAGAGAGCTGGCAAGGTCAGGGTCCCTACTACCTCTCCCAACCTCTCCACCTGCCAGTTACTGCCTTCTAGCTCTAGCTTCTGTGAAGCTGAAGTAAGACTGAAACAATGGAGATGGGAAGGAGGCATTTACTCAAACCTATTAAAGAAGTAGAATTGATCAGCCTTGGTGACTGCCTGGCTGCTTTGAGCAAGGAAACTGGGAAAACAAAGTGTGCTAATTATTCTACGATTTATTGAATGTATTGCTTATTATCATTTTTTTTGGTACTGGGGATTGAACCCAGGGATGCTTAACCACTGAGCCACATCCCCAGCCCTTTTTATATTTTATTTAGAGACAAAGTCTCCCTGAGATGCTTAGGGCCTTGCTAAGTTGCTGAGGCTGGCTTTGAACTTGCGATCCTCCTGCCTCAGCCTCCTGGGCCAATGGGATTACAGGCATGTGCCATCACGTCCAGAAGCTTATTATTTTAAATGTGTTACTAACATTTATTTATTGTCCACTATATGCCAGGCACCAGACACTAATGATCAAGTGGTGATCAAAACAGACAAAAACCTTGCCATCTTATAGTTTTTATTCTAATAGAGGGAGAAAGACAATATACAATAAATGAATAAATACACAAAATATATAGCATGTGTTATGGGCTGAAAAGAAAATTAAATCAAGGCAGAGGCATAGAAAACAGTGGAAGTGTTGGATAGGGGTGGAAGAAAGGCTTATGGAGAGGTGAAATTTCAACCCACACCTGCAGAAGATGAGAGCACACACCAGGAAGGAATTAGGTTTTAGGAGGAAAGAGAGATAACAAAGGTCCTCAGGTGTAGATACCCTTGGCCTGACAAGGAAAAGAAGGAGGACACTGTGGTTGACATGTAGTGTGAGTGAGAGTAGTGGGAGCTGAGATAGAGATAAGACTGAGCCAAACCTGACCCTGTCTTTATACACTTCAGAAAGGACTTTGGTCTTAACAATGAGAGGGACAGCAGATCTCAGGATGATTTTGTACTCAGCACTATGATTGTTCAACAGAGATTCTAAAATGCCAAAGACTATATGATTCATAAGGATTCCAGCAATACTAAACTATGAAGAAAAAGTAAGCATGTATTTTAAAGGTGGGGGAATGATTGTTTCAAAAGGGTCAAGGACAGGAGGGTCATAAAAGTGCCAGATGCTCCTCTTGAATTGATTTAAAAGGGAATCTGAAGATTTGCCAGTAGGTTTAACTAAAATGGGTGTTTTAGTCATTTTTTTCATTGTTGTGACCAAAATACCTGACAAGAATAATTAGAGGAGGAAAAGTTTATTTGGGGCTCACAGTTTCAAAGGTCTCAGTTCATAGATGGCTGACTCCATTGCTCAGTGCCTAAGGTGTGGTAGAACATTGTAGAATATCATGGTGTAAGAGTGTGGTAGAGGAAAGTGGCTCAGGACTTAGCACCAAGAAACAGGGAGGGACCTCTGCTTAACAAGGACGAAATATACATCCCAAAGACCTCTCACAAAATGACTCACCTCCTCCAGCCACACCCTACCTGCTCACAGTTACCATCTGGTTAAAACCATAAGTGGATTAACACACTCATTAGGTTAAAGCTCTCATAGACCCAATCATTTCACCTGGAAACCCTTTTGCATTGACTTACACATGAGCTTTTGGGGGATACCTAATATCTAAACCATAGACTAGTGATAAGGAACATATTTGTAAGAAAATTAGAATGATCCCAGAACAGTGGAAACATTGTATCAATAATGCATTATAGAGGAATGACTTCTGGACACATGTCTTTGAGAAGAGGGAATGGAATCTTGGACATATGGCAGCTCAGGCTTACTTGGGAATAGGTAAAGTCAGTTATCATTAAAAAAGAAGGCATGGTTTTAAGGGCAGAGGCAGAACTAAGTGTGATGGGAAATTATGGAAATTTTCAGATTGCTTCTATTTCTTCAGTGACATGGAAGTCGTCCATTAAGCACAAGAAAGGAGGAAGAAATGGTGATTGTTAGAGGGGAGAGAAGGAATGAAATAGTCATTCTGTTAGTTTTTCATTACTGTGACCAAAATACCTGACAAGTTCAACAAGAGGAGGAAAGATATATTCTGGCTCATGATTTCAAAGGCTTAGTCCATGGTTGCCCAGCTCCGAGGTAAAAAAAAAAAAAAAAGTCATCATGGCAGAAGGGTATGGAAGAGGAAAGCTGCTCAGCTTACAGCACCAAGGAAGGAAAGGGGTAGGGAGGAAGTGGCCATGGACAGATATTGTTAGGCCACACCATCAGCTACCTACTTCAGCAATGCCCGACCTGCCTCCAGGTACCACCCCGTATATAAATAATCAATATTTACTCATTAAAATTGCCTATGTGGATCATAAAATGACCATGAAGCCTCAAACTTGAGTTCCTGTTCCTTGGCAAAAGAAAACAGAGCTCTCTAGGAGCAATAGGACCCACAGAGAGTCCCGCAATTAAACAAAGCTTGAAGTATCAGAGATTCTCAGAATATTTCCCTGCAATGGGACTCAATTTTTTATTGATCTCTTTTAGGAAAAGGCTAATTATTTTTTATTCTCTTGACTGAATTACCAGCAGTGTGGATTCTCAGGCTGATTGCTTATATACATGTGTACCTCATTGTATTTCCTGGTGAGTTCATTGTCTTGCCTCAACACAGAGAGCCTTGAATTTCTTATTTTCAAGGGAAGCCACCACCAACAACATTTCTTTTGTCATTTTATCTTGAAGCACTCTAAGGGAACAGAGGTAAATGAAAAATTTGAGCTCAATTCATGAGGACAAAACACATACCTTACAGCTTCTTCTTCCTCAAATGTTCACACAGCTCAGAGCCAGATGGAAGACCCTTTAAAGCTTGGTTTCCTGGCCTCCACACTTAGAAATTGTAGTTTACTGGTTCTGAAATATAGGACCTGTGAGTTTCCTCTAATAAGCTCAAATTGGACCCCAAAGCTCCTGGACTCAAGACCACCCTTGAACAATCATTGCCTAAACTACACTAAGGAAGAAAAGAGCTTTCATATTTTTGTCTGGCACAACTTCCAGCCCTGCAGTTAAACCCTAAAAACTGATGGATTTCTATGTTAATCTGACAGGGCTGCCATGGACTGGATGGCTTGAGCAACAATTATTTTCTCATGATCTGGAGCCTGGAAATCCGAGATCAAGTCATCATCAGGATTGATTTCTCCTGAGGCTTTTCTTCTTGATTAATAGCCACCTTCTTCCTGTGTCCTCACATGTTCTTCCCTTTGTGTGTGTCCTACTCGCCTCTTCTTATGAAGGCATCAGTCAAAAAGAACCATGTCCCCACCCCCTCGCCAATGACCTCCTTTAACGTAACTACCTCTTTGAAGTCCCTGTCTCCAAATGTAGTTGCATTGAGGGTGCTGGGAATTGTGTTTCAACATATGAATTTTAAGGAAACATAAGTCAGCTTTTAATAACACCAAACTCTGGTTTTAGCACCATGAAAACTGGTCATCTCTCAATATTGTTGACCAAGAACAGTGTGAGTGAGACAGAGACTTTGGTAAGCCCGAAAATCCTGGAGAACCTCATGGATAGCTTAGAGGAGCGAAAGTAGCAGTAGAATTGTCCTAGGCAGTGTCCCAACAGTGAGACAGGCTAGCCCATCTTTAACCAGACCATTTTACATGGTCAGGAACAAATCTGCTATTCCCAGGTTGATTTTACTGAAGGTCTTTCTTCCCAGTAGCCCTACCTTCTCAGCTTAATTCACTCATATAATATTCACAGAGTGTCTATTCCATGCCAGCCTCTATTCTGAGAGCTAAAGATACAATTAATGAACAGAAATATCTCAATACCCCTGCTCTTCTGAAGCTTATGATCTAGTGGCAAGAGTAACTATAAATAAATGCATGAGGAGGTGTAATGTCCCACAGCAATGAATACTGTGAACCTGCAAAAACAGGCAGATTGACAATGATGGAGGCTGCCACTATAGAGGGTACCAGCAATCTCCTGGGAAGCGCTGACCTCATTTTATATTCCTTAACTTTCAGGAATCCCGAGCTCTTTCTCAATCTATGGAGAAAATATTTGAGCAGCCCAGTTTCTGAGGAACTTACACTTTCATAAATGCACACACAACAAAATACGAGATATTCTTTGGAGCTAAGTCCCTCATTCATTTCCTTAGAATCTGTAAAGTCTTTACTATAGACCAGGAGTTCTTAAAATAATTTCATAAGGGTCCTGTTTGAGAATCCAATTTATGAAAGCTATACCCAGAGAAGTGTACATGAGCTCACCAGGGCAATTTTAGCATAGCTTTAGGGTTTCAAAGGCTCTTTGAAGTCTTTCATGGACTCAGAGACTTCTATTTATGGTAGTAATCGAGATAGAGCTACAATTTTTTGAACACTTACTAGAAAGTCTGCTAAAGCTATTATTCATTTAATCTTAACAAAATGACCATTCATAACTATCTCAGTTTTCCTGCCAGTGTATTGGCAGTTGAGGAAACTGAGGCTCTGAAAGGAAAATGAGGTCAGAGATTTAATTAACGACAAAACCCAGTGTGACTCAAGTATCATGGCCACCCATACTAAGCTCTCAGACTTCCTTTGTTAACATTTTATTTTGAAATACTTTTGGGTTTATAGAAGACCTTTCACTGACGCTTACCCACCTTCCCCTAAGGTTAGCATCTCAGGTGACCAGGGCTCATTTATCAAAACAACAAACAATTATAGCAGCCAACTTAATTAAAAGAAAGGCAAGAAAACAGCTGAATAAGCATCTGCTAGAACCACAAGCACAGCTGTCTTGGTTTGCTGACAAAAGGTCCCAACAACTGAACTATCTGTAAGGTTTGCCTAACATCAGCGTATTTGGGACTCACCATAACATCAAGGAAAGTTTTATGGGATTCAGTATTATTTTTAAGGATTAATAAAAATTTTCAAAGTGTTCCTCTTCTGCTAGTACTATTTTGCTTCCAGGATAGAAGGTTTGGTAGTATCCAGGAGATAGAAATGTTGGGAAGCTGTGGAGTTATAATGGCCAATAATATAATCTCTAGAACGAGGCCTGGATTTGAGTTTTAGTTCTGTAACCTTTGGTGTGTTATTTATTGTCTTTGTGACCTCATTTTCTCGTCTACCAAATTGGAAGAAGAATGAGCCTACCTTTCTAAGTGTTATTGAGAAGGTCAGGGGAGTTAATATACAGTCAGGACACTTAGAACAGTGCCTAAAATGTAGTGAGTCTTTAATCACATTTAGTTAAAATTATAACAATAACATTCATAATATGTATTACATATCTTTTATTATAGAAATAATAACATAGTAACTTATCAAGAATGCTCTCAGAGCCCAGTGTCAGTTTCTTTACCATGTAGTTATTTTTGTCATTGGATTTCTGGTAAGTCCATTGGGATAAACCTTGGAAGGGTTCCCAAGGTGTTCCATTGGTCTCTTTCTCATTGATTTGTTCTCCCCTCCTCCCTTTTCATCAGTGTCCCTACTGAAGCCTTATTCTGCCAAAACCCCAGCCCAGGGCCCTGGTATACACTTCAGTTTGTATAAGACACAGAGAACTCTATTTTGTTTATTGATTTTCTTTTAGAATAACTTTAATATGTCATTGAACTAAAAAAAACAACAACTGTTTTCCTCAAATGAGAATGTAGCATAATAAAGGGCATGGAGGTGACTTCTCCACTCTGTCCCCTTTATTTGAGCTTTACAATAACAGAGTTCAACTGCTTCCCCAAAAGTTGTTGGATGGAGCTGGGTGGAAAGGATCATTAAACCAGAACATCATAAATGTCAGGCAGGCTCCAGCTCCATGGAAAGTGAGGCCGAGACTGTGCTGTATCTTCACCTCATTCTCATTTTGAACACAGCATTTGGGTCTTGCAAGCCTGAATTCTAAGGCTTCTAGGATAAGGTCTCTGGAAAATGGCTTATTCCTCTCTGATGCTGCATAAGAGTGAGAACCAGTCTCCTTCCATGAAAGAACATTATTGAATCCCAATCCTGGGTGTGATCAACTCTCTTTATCTTCTTGCCCAATTTATTGCCTCCTCACTGAGGGAAGGACAAAATTCTTCCCTGGTCCTGCTTTTTTGTTCAGGGCCATGGAGGCTCAGAGATTTTATCCAATAAGTCATACATGTTTATGGAAGATGTCTGGGTCAGAGACAAAGGATTTTGTTATTCATGGCACAGCAGATAACATAAACCACAGGTTCACATTGATTCATCTTGTACCCCAGTCAAATTTGGGAGATGTGGTGATGGGCATGGTGCAAGACAGTGGGTTCATTCAGCTAAGAAACCCCAATATTATAAAGAAACTTCTAGCAAATACACCTAATCTTTGCACTGAAAGATACATTATCATTATTTTTCAGGCCAGGAAACAAATGTTCCCTCTTCCCCATAGAAAAATACTATTTTAATTTTTGAAGGTTGTTTGCTCTACTAACTTTCTTGTAATATATGCTGGAAATAAGATGTTAATGCCTCCTTACAAAATAAGCAGACTTTAGAAATTCAAAACACCCACAGAGAGTTGTCTTCCAACAGTTTTCCAAGAAACTACTGGTTCACAGGTGATAACTGTTATAGACTTAGGGCTCTACTTCTCTCCTTCATCAATGAAGTGATTTCTCAGTGGTAGTCCTGGGACATCAAGGAATTCTGAGAGAAATAAGGATATTAAGAAGTCCTTACTTCTTAGGTCTGATGCTGTGCACCATCAGCTTCTTAGAGACTCTAAAATCTCCTAAACTAAGGACCATAGGATACATCAGTCTTAGATCATCTGTTCAATATCCTTTAATTTATTCTTCACAATCAGGGAGGCAAACAGACTCTAATGCTATACAATGCATTTCACAAAGAAGTCCTTGACAGGAACTCTCAAATCATTGTACGCTGACAGAATGATTTATCTTTAACAGTTTCTCAAACGTTTGAAAATTTTTTGAAATTTGTTTTAATTAGTTATACATGACAGTAGAATGCATTTATGCACTTTGATATATCATACATAGATGGGATAAACTTCTGACTTTTCTGAGTGTACATTTTGTAGAATCATAATGGTCATGACAAAATTATGTGTCTACAAAGTGTCTTTTTAGGAATCTTCTTCCCTAATTCCCTCAACACACCCCATGAATATTTAATACCACAGATGCAATATACTTATGTTTACATTGTGTCTCTCTGTAGGGGCACAAACCATTGTGATATCAAAATTGCCTTGTACACTCAAAAACCAATTTCTACCTCCTTAAAAGTGATATCCTCTATATGGAGAATGCATGATCTGGAAACTCCCTGTATTTGTACAGGTCCTCTGGCAATCAGATACCAAGAAAGATTAATTGTGCTAAGATTATATTTAGAGAAATATTTGTATGAACATGTATGGAGGGAGGCCCTATTGAATATGGTAGCTGAATGTGTAACAAACATCATTCACAGATGATTGGCACATGTAAATACCTAATGCTCTCTGTCTGCCACTGCTTAGCATGGTTTGCTCTCTGTTCATATATGGGCATGAAACCCCTCCTGATGGAGTTGGCTTGGACCAGATACATTTAGACCAGAACCAAGAGATTCTTGAGGCTTGGCCGGTCCCCCTGGGTGTCCCAGACTCTTTTATGACAAGCATTTCAGAGTTTTTCCACAATGCACATTCCTGAGGTGCTTTCTCCCTCATGAGTAAAAGGGGATGGGGTCTCCACTAATGAAAGAGACTCCAAGACTATGCTTTAAAAGCTCACTGTTTACCTGTTAAAGAAGAAACATTAAATTGTTCCTTTTTAATTCTTCTGCTCCCCCCTCCGGAATCCAGGTACCCCATACTATTTGTATTGCTGATTATGTGCAGATTCATGGTCTTCTGTTCCATACAAATCAATCAAAATAATAGGTTGCCTCCCTTAGGTCTCCCCAAATGCATGAAGTTGGTTAACAGAGCTAACTAAGGTTTATGGAATTCCTATCCTTACAAATTTTATCTCCCCTCATGACACCTTCCTCTCTTCAATGTCATATGTAAAAATATTTCTAACCTCATCAAAAACTGGGAGTCCTTTCCTTCTTTTTCTGCCAGGTGGTCAATAATTTAGTACATGCTTCCTCAGCAGTTTTTAATCTGCCAAAAAATTACTCCAAAGCAAGAGCTACTTAAGTTTCATGATTTTACGCCAGGTACCACTTTTAAACTCTCCAGGATTCCCTGCATTTCCTAACTTTAGGGACATTTCATTTCTATAAAAGTTCCCAGTTATGTTTAAAGTAGAGTTCAAATTGGTTATCCACTGAGATAGACTGAATCTCCATGCCCCAAATCCATCCATCCCAAAGTCATGAGCTTATGTAATTCAAACACAATTTCATGGTTTATCCTATTTCTGTCAACCCAGCATTCCAAAGGAGAGTCCTCAATCTGATGTGGGTTGCGGTACTTTCTCTAGATTTAGCATACCACCCATGGATATTTAACTTTCTGGAGTAACACAATCTTTAAAAAAAAAACAAATTATTTAAAAAAAACAAATTACTCTCAGCATAACGTAAACATTCTATAATTTAAGACAATTTCTTCTGTACAAAGGTCAGGAAAGGAAAGAATCATTGGAGGATGAAGGAGGATTACATTATGCTCTCCCATGTTTGAACATGGCTAAGCCTGGAATCACTATCTGTGATAAAAGCGGGAGATGCTCTGACATCACATTTTCACATAATATGAAAGGAGCATACTGTTTGAGCAGTTCTCAGTTGGAAAACAGGTCTAAGTGACTTGCCTTCTATATGGGGGATTCTTTTGGAACATCAATTTAAAAACAGCAAAAATTTCCAAAAATTCTAGCCTGGAGGAACTTCTGAGCTAAGCATTCCTGGAAAATAAAGTTATAGTCTTCTTTTTATGCATAGTTCTTTAGTCCATAAGTAGAAGGTATAGTATCAGAAAAATATGGTACCATTGTATGAGTTAGGAATGCATTTAGTAACAAATAATGGAAAATTTGAGTGGCTTAAGCCACTGACATATATTTTTTATTTACTAACTGTATAGGCAGCTGATTTCCAGATTTGTACAGCAAATCTAGCCTTCAGCTGGTGGAAATGTCCAAGATTTTCTTATCCTTCCCTTAATGGTCTGAAATGTCTACTTCAACAGTAGATATTTAATGTTCAAATGACTGTGCCCCAAAGTAGGAATTAGGAGAGTTCTCAGAGCAGTAAGAGAGAGCAAGGACTAAGAAAAGACGTATGTGAGGAAGGGTTCTTCTTGTGACCCCCTACATTTCACCAGGGAGAAAAAACCTTTTCTGGAAGCTTCCCAGCCAACTTCACCTTGCATCTGTGGGTCTGAACTGAGCCAATACTGTCAATCCTTGGATCAATCACTTATAGATGGGATGGGATCCTAATGCTTGACTAAGAACAGGCACAGTTCTTCTTCCAACCTGACACATTGCTACCTGAGCATTGCTAAGAATGAGAAAGCAGGCAGTGTTTCTGACATGGAGGCAAAGCTGACAGCTAGCTGGTGCATAATGCTGGTGTACTTTTTAAGACATGGCAGTACAACTTCTTTGTTAAATATTTTGAAAATTACCTCAATGTAAGGAATTTGGGGATTATCTATTCCAAATTCTTGCATGATTTCACTCCCAAAATATCACCGCACCGATACTGTTTATAGAATGTCTTAATAATACTGAAGAAAAACAAACACAAAACTAGCTACATGTAGATCTGGATTGGGTCTTCCTCTTCATCCCTCTAGTGCATTTTATTATATTTGCAACATAAGCAACATTCAAAAATGATTTCTGAATCAATGAGATGAACCTCGTGTTACAAATGAGCAGACTTAGTCCCACTGCAGAGAAATGGCAAATTTAAGGTCACATAAGTATTCATTCTCAGAATCAGAACCACAGCTTGGTTCTTCTGAGTTGGGATTTGATTTTCATTTTCTTGTTTTCATGTTCCACTTATCCAGAGGACATATATAAGAGTTTTTGATGTCCCCTAAAAATCAATTGCTCAAGAAAAAAACTTCTTTGTGAATTTTTTATCACAAAGTATCAGTTTTAAGTCCAAGGGTGATAATGAAGAATGAGAAGGACTTTGTCATTTCTGAACTGCCTCCTGCTAGCAGAATGACATTTGTTCTATGAGACCACAGATGATCAGCATTTTTAACTTGCCATTTTAATAGCACCAAAGTCAACAAAATAAAAGTTTAGACATGGGGTTATGTCTAAAGCCACATTGTCAGGGCCAAAATCTTAGCTTCACTACCAAATTCACTTGTTCTCTTTGTACTTTGCTCAACTTTATGCCTCAATTTTCTTTCTTTTTTCTTTTTGTAAAATAAGGATAAAGTAATAACTAACTCATGGTCTTGTGAGGACTAATACTTTATTTACACAAAGTTTAAAGATATTATGTGGCACATAGGAAAAAATCAAAGTAGAATTTATATTCCATCATGTTTGCCTTGAAATTATATTCATTTTTAAAATGCTATAACTAATGCATAAAAACAAAAATTCTACACATTAATGGGGTACCACAGGGTGTTTTGATATATGTATACAGTGTATAATGTTTAAATCAGGTTAAATGTATCTATCTCTTCAAACATCTATCACTTCTGCATGTTGAAACATTTAAAATCTTTTTACCAGCTTTGTGAAATATGCAGAACATAATTGTTATCTATAGTCACCCTACTGTGCAATACCACACTAGAGCTTTTTACTTCTATCTAACTATAATTTAGTATCCATTGATCAACTGGAATTATACTCAGAGTGCAAAAATTGGAAAATATAAAAATAACTATTCTTATTTGCCAAGATGAATAATGGTTCCTTTTAATACTTTGCACATTAAAAAAACAGTAAAATCCTACCTACTAAATACACAGATGGTTATCACACTACATCTCATATTTGTTCTTTCAATTATCCTATAAATCCAGCAATCCAGCATTTCTGAGTGCTTATATGGTTCATTTTGTGGGTAGAAAGGAGTTCGATGGTTAAAATCATGGAAAGGCATTTCTATCAGGATAACATCAGTTCAGCTGGCTCATTCAGAAGCATGACCTTTCTGTTCCTTGGGTCAGAATTCAAGAATGAGAAAGTTTCAGAGTGAAATACTAAGAATCACTTTATAGAGAACAGGTAATCTCATTCCTTCCAGAACAACTTTCTGGTGCAGACTGGAAGAATATTTCTCTTCCCAGTGGATTTCTGTGTTAAAGATTAGTTCCTTATCAGGAGGTGAGAAGATTCAGGCCAGCCTGCCAGAGAACCTCGGGGTTCCAGTGGAGACAGGAACATGTGTGGCTAAGGTAGGAAGCCACATCTGTACAAAATGTGAGCCATTTGGTACTTTTTTTCTGTGACCCAGTGGCCACTGTAGAAATCCTTAGAGCAATTTGAACATACACATGCCATGGCTGTACCCTAAGGATAGTGACTTAGTTGAGCTGGTTGTAATTTTTAATTCCAATGTGTTTTCTAATTAGGACTTCTACCTCAACAATGTAGATCCTCAGTGCTCATGTCTATAGTACAGGTGGTCAAAAAGCTCAGCACTCATAGCTCTCGCACAGAACATTCAGATTATTCAGACACACACTAGCCTTTCGGATCTGGACACACTTGTCTGAAACCCCCAGTCTGCATCTCACAAAGGGCGATAGCTTTACTATGATTTCTTCCAATTTGAGGAATATTTGGCTAGTGACATTTTTATATAAACTCTAGTTTTTGCTGAAATCATACAGTTTATGGCTCATTTCTTTGCCTTTGCATGCTTTTCTTATTTCATTCCACTTTTAACTATATGCATGGCATGGTTTCTATCTATAATTCTCAGGGCAAATCACTCACAGATTGGTGTATAGTTACTGGTATTTGGAGGTGAAGTGAAGTTATGATGCAGTGAACCAAACAGGCTCAGATTAAATATTAAACATCCCTGATTTTAAGAGGTATCAGCCTTCTCTGTTTTCCTGGAGTCCATTTGGCTTCTAGGTTAACTAATCTTCCTCTTTCTCTGCCTTGATCTAAGTGATTCGCATTTTACCATTCATTTTCAAAAGTTTATTAGGGTATTTTACATAAATCTACTGAATCCTTTTTTCCATTTAAAAATGTAAAATTTGATGGACTTTTAAGTTTTCAAGACTGCATTATAGTCATACATATTAGGGGGGTCCATTTTGACATAATCAAACATCCATGGAATAGAATTTGCTCCATGTCAGCCCCTGGTACTTTCTTTCTCCCTCCTCTCCTCCCTCTCTGTGCTCCCTTTCCTCTACTCTACTGGTCTTACTTCATTTTTAAATTTTTTTTTTAAAATTGGTTCTTTAAAGGCATACATCAAGGTGAAATTCACTGTGGTATATTTACACATGTATGTAAGATAATTTGGTCAATGTCACTCTGCAGTTCCTGTGTTGGCATACACATACATGGTAAACCACTGCCACCATCAGAGGAAGAATGTTTACGTCACCCACAAATATTTCTTCATGCTTTTTGTAGTCTTAGCTCTCTCCTTCCCCAGCAACATGCAATCCCTGAAAAAACTTCTTGTCATCATAAATTAATTGGCATTTTCTAGATTTTCTACAAAAATACTATTTATTGCTTAACATTTTCTTTTGTGCCTAACTTCACTCAACATAATGCTTTTGAGATTTATCCACATTTATTCATTTTTATTACTAAATAGTATCCCTTTGTAATAGGTAAACCACATTTTTTTTTACCTTCATATACCAGCATTTGAGTAAACAGATTTTTTTATTTATCTTGGGTGACAAAAGTGGAATGACTGGGCCATATGATTAGTCTATGTTTCACTTCTTAAGAAACTGTAGAACAAAATTTGTATATTATATGGCACTATTATCAGTAAAACATACTAGTTGCATTGTCTTTACTGACAATTGGAACTGTCAAGTTACTGTTGTTTGTTTACTTTTAAACTTCTAATGGGTATCTGTATAAAGGTGCTCTAATTTTCAGTTTTAGAACTTCCATTTGGTTCCATTTTACATTTTTTATATCTTTGCTAAAATTCTTTGTTTTTAATTCATAACAAGTGCATTTTCCTTTACTTCATTGGACACATGTTTAAAAGTGTCTAAAAATATCCTCATTTGAAGATGTCAATTTGTGGATCTTTGCAGGATTAACCAATGTTCTTTTCATTTGAGAATGGGTCATATTTTCTTAGTGATTTCAGACTGAGTCAATTTGGGGTCTATTAGACATTGTGAATATTACACAGGGATAAATCTGGATTCCATTTCTATATATTTTTCTATGTATGGTTCTATATCTTTTTCTTCAAAATTGGTGATGTTTTGTTTTAGTAAAAATCTAACTTGATTAGATTCAAACTTTAACCCTTTTACATCTGTTCTGAGGAACTTAGATCAAATCTTCTTCTTTTCTAGAACTGGAATTGAACTGGAAGGAGCACTTTACCACTGAACTATATCCCATTATCCCATATTTTTTTTTTTTTTTTGAGACAGGGTCTCCAGAAGTTGCTAAGGCTGGTCTTGAACTTTTGATCCTCCTCCCTCAGCCTCCCAAGTCCCTGGGATCACAGGTCTGTGTCACTGCACCCAGATCAGATCAAATATTTCAGCTTCATCTGAAAGCTGCTTTGAGTATTTTATATGTACATTTCTCAGGGGCCAGCTGGAAGCTTGGGAGAATTGGCAGAGCATTTGGGACTCTCCTTCATGCCTTTCCCATTGCCAGGATCCACTCTCCACCTTTGGTGGCTGGGGCGGTGCATGTTCTTCACTTTGGTCTTGAGCACAGAATGGCGGCTGCTTTATTGCCGTCCCTTTCAAAATCTCTTCAATTTGTTCATTCTCGACTGCCTTCATGTAGTAGTAATTTGTGTGTTGTGAAATGCTCAGAGTTGTTATTTGTGGGTGACTCAGTTTGAAAGCATTATGCTGTTATATCAAAAACTTAACACCCTCATTTATTTTTATGCTATGAAGATAATTAAATCTCTTGCATTTTTTCTGTTTTCTTCTAACACACTTTTTTTTTCAGTTATACCTTCTACCCTTACCTAACACTTATGACATTTTCCAAAATAAATGTAGTCCTATTTGGATAACAGCTTTTAAGTTAATTCCCTTCCTCTTCCTCCTCCTCCTCCTCCTCCTCCTCTTCCTCCTCCTCCTCCTCTTCCTCCTCCTTCCCCTTCTTCTTCTTATTATTACTATTGTTATTTTTACTCTTCTCATTCTTATTCCTTATTTTTTTAAGCCAGCCACAAAGTCAACATTTCATGATGAGATCATAGACAGCTGAGCCTAGGGCAATATACACAAAGAAAGCTGAACATGAAGCACTATAAAACATGTTACATTTCTGCAGAATATGATGCATTTAGAAAAAAAAGAGACCAAGAAAGAACAGCAAATGAGGTCCAGATAGCAAAATGAGAAATAATGAATAAGAAAAGCAGCCAGATGTACAAAATGGTTGTTTTGCTAGAAAAAGTCCCTGTAGCCAAGCATGGTGGTTCATGCCTGTAATCCCAGTGGCTTGGGAAGCTGAGGCAGGAGGATACAGATTTCAAAGCCAGCTTCAGTAACTTAAGGATGCCCTGAGCAACTTAGAGATACCCTGTCTTTAAATAAAATATTTAAAATTTCAGTGGTTACCCACCCCTGGGTTTAATCTCTGGTGCCAAACAAACAAAAAACAGAAAATAAAGTCCCTGTAATGTGACAGCAAATGAATGAAGTGGACATCCGCTACATGTTCAGTTCAGGGGCAGGTGACAGATAACGACATAAATAAGTAGAAATAGAACTGAAAATACAAGTTTTCTGTAGTGAGATGACTAACAATCCCCTCCTTTCCATATGACATATGTTCCAATATCCTTATGGGTACCTAAAACCATGGTACCAAACCCTATATATATATTGTTTTATTTTCTATTTAAATATACCTATAAGCAAGTTTCCTATGTAAACATACCTATGATAAACTTTAATTCATAAGTTAAAGAAAATACCAATAATAATTAATCATAAAATTGAGCCGTTACAACAATCTACTGTCATAAGTTATGTGAGAATAGTTGCTCTCTCTCTCTGTGTGTGTGTGTGTGTCTGTCTCCCTTTCTCCCTCCCTCAAGATATTATATTGCTCTGTACCCACCTTTCTTTTTGTGTTGATGTAAGATGGTACAATGCCTGTGTGATGAGATGAAGTGAGCTGAATGATGTAGGCATCATGACGTAGCATTAGGCTACCACATAGGGCTATTTGCACACAAGCATTGAAATACTGCAGTAGTTGATCTGATAAATGAGATGGCTGCTAAGTGAATAACAGGAGGGTAACATGTACAGAGTGGACATGTTGAACAAAGGGAAGATTTGTCCCAGGAATGACAAAGCAAGACAACACAATTTTTCATCACATTACTCAGGATAGTGTTGGATTTAAAACTTATGAGATGTTTATTTCTGAAATTTTTTACTTAATAATTTTGACCATGGTTGACTGTGAGTAACTGAAATTGCACAAAGTAAAACAGCAGATAAAGGGAAGACAACCTATTCCCAACATCCTAACAAGAGGAGGTTGACAATTAAACCCAGAATGATATCATTTCAGTGTGACTTCAGTTGAAATGTTGAGTAGATTTGTATATTGTATAATATGGTCACTACTTATCAAGAGTTTATATTGTTTCTCCTATTGTTTCTCCCTGGAGTCTTCGAGTAGTAATGATATTCTTGTCTTGTTTGGAGTGGAAAGCATTTGCCACTCTAATGCTGGACACTCAGTCATGTTTCATTCTAAGGGGATTGGAAGATGCTGTTAGACACACACACAGCTCCTGCAGAGATGGTACAGGAGGGTAGCCCTCAGTTGCCCTCAGGAAAAAAAATAAGGCTTCCTTCTGTGTGAAATTAAACTATTTTAAAACAGAATGTTTCCTTGGCTAATATGATTATTACTGGTGTATGTTTCTCTTTTTACACACACACAATCATGTGTGTGTGTGTGTGTGTGTGTTTTATATATAAAATAAAAGAACATAACCTGGCCCCTGGGATGTAGTTCTCTAGTTCCTAGAGTCCCCAGGATGGCTGAACCACAAGTGACCTGCTCTCTTCCCTATAAGCTCAGTCATTTAGGTCCATAAAACTGCTATCACATCATTGTCACACTGTAGACAACATTCTCAATCTCCTGTCTTCCTTAACCTAAAGTCTATCTACTCTTGCTTGTTCTTCTTAGAGAAGCTACTTGAAAGACTAATTTGTATGTTCTGTCTTGACGTCCTCAATTTCTAGCCATTTCTTAGTTGATTTAAAAATATGATTATAAAATGTGTCAAATCTTTAGAAATAACGTATGTGTCATACATATAAGCTATAAATGTTAATGCGTGTGATAAAAGTGATACAATATAAGCCAATGCTACTGTAGACCCTTGGGTACCTCCCCCAGGGCATCCCTCTCTGCCTACCTTGGGTGTCCACTATTCTAAATTTGTGTTTGTCATTTCTTCCTATTCACTGAAGTTCTACCTGTACAAATGTATCCTTTAACAATATTTTTCAGTCTTAAACTTTTAAATAAGTTATACCTTTTTAAATATTTGCATTTCCTTATAATTTAGTTAGAGGTATCTGTTTTGCTGTGAGTGATTGGAATATTCATCTTTTTTGATATGTTGAATTCCATTTCATGACTGTAATTTACTTATCCTTTCTCTTTATGAATGACATTTAAAATTTCTTCAATTTTCATCTTTTTTTCTTTTTGTCCTTATTATACATTGCCATATAGAAGATTTTTGTCTGCTTTTATAACTTTTACAGAAATTTCCAAATTACAGTTTCCCTCATATTCAGCTTTAAATATTCACATTTTGCTGGACATTTCTATTTTTGCATCTCACAGGTACCTCATAATCTTTGATTGGGCCCTAATCTTCAGGCTCCATATAATAATTATAAAATGCTGACAATTGCACTTAACAGACATTCTGGAATCCATTCCCTCCTTGGCCTTCCTACCATGCTTATATGACTGCAGTCTTTTATGTTCCTTCTGTGGGCTGATGAGATAAAAACCCAATATGTTTCTTGGCCTAAATCCCTGCCCTGATACATCATTGATACAACCACCAGAGTGATTTATCTGAAACACAGTTTAACATATCACTCCCTAAATCTAAATATCCCTTGGCTTTGAGTCACCTGTACTGTGAAATCCAAGCTCCTTATTATGATATGTAGAGAATTCTCACTCTGGCCTTATCCCTTACTCCTCTCTGTTTTACCCTTTACATTCCAAAGATCCAAAGATCTGTTGTTCTCTGCACATATCATGTGATTGCTCCCTCCATGCCTGGCATACATCATTTCTTCTGCATAGAGAACTAGTCATACCTTTATTCAGCTGAGTACTATGCACTTATCCAACAAGATTCTACTCACTTGCCACCTTGTTATTGTTTCCTGTCCCACTTCTCTCATAGACCTTAATACATTGTGTTGACTGTGTAAGTTTATATGTCTATATTCTCTCCTAGATATAAACTAGTTAATGGGAATCCTTTTATTTATTTTGTATGCTCTGCATATAGAGTGCCTGGTTCCTAATATTTTCCCCAAAGATGAAAATATGACTATTGGTTTGAAATAAAGGAGACTTCAGGTAGTTCATCAGACCCTGTGACAGTGACCTAGTGAGATATCCCTGAGACCACTAATATCCTTTTTCCCAATTTCCAATCAATTGCCTGATGTCTAATTAGCTTATCTCAGTGCCGTATAATATATAACATATGGTCGCTATTGAGAGATACAAACTATTATAAATGAATATGTTGGTGAATGTTTGTACACCTACTGTTCCAGGGATTAATGGTGTATATCTACTCCAAATTTAATTACATGAAACAACTACTTTATTGTGTCCAATTCCAAAGGCCAGAAATTCAAAGAAGGCACAGTGGGAATATGTTATCTCTGCTCAATGATGTCTTGGTTCTCAGCTGGGGTGATTTAAATATCTGGAGGCTTTAATCATCTGGGGCCTTCTTCAATCATATGTCTGACACCTGAACTGGCATTTTTTCTAATTTTATTTTATCTACTTATTTTTCATCTGATGCTAAAGATCAAACTCAGTGCCTCACATGTGCCAGGCAAGCATTCTACCACTGAGCCACATCCCCAGCCATGGACTGGCATTTTTTAAAGACCTTAAATACCTACACATGACATTTCCAGGTGGCTGGAGGTTCTCACAAAACAGTTGCTAGATTTCATGGAGGCCTTCCAGTTAAATTAGGTGGAAGCTGCATGGCATGTTATGACTTCCCACACAGAATCACATCTGCCTTCTCAATTGGTTGAAGCAATCATAACTAAATTAAGTCTCATCCTGTGAGGGTACTGAGAGAGTACAACGCCTAGGACCAGAACCCAGACTCATGGATGGGACTGCCTTTAGGAAGCTCTGCCTGTGTGCCAGCCAAAGTTGGCGTTCTTCTTGGGACTGTCCTTAAAGGAAGGAACCATGGCTTTCTTATTGACCTGGACTTCCTGGGAGAGGTGGAGTTGCAACAGATAGTGAAAAGAACACGTTTCTCACTTTCAAAACCATATGCCTGGTGTGTTTCAGGGATATAATTGATCTTTAAAAGGTTGACCTTCTGGGACATACTCAGGGTCTCTCTCTGGAAAACAGACTGTCAGGATATTAGTCCTTTATTTCCAAACTTTTCAGGTTCTCATCTTTTTTTTTCCTCTCCTTCCCCCAACTTTTTTTTTAATCAATTAACTATCTTTCAATTTGGAGAAACAACTATTGCCCCAGGAGATATTTCCATAAATGCAGGCTTCACCCCAATGTCAAAAAAATTCATGTTTTGAAATGCATCCCTTTCCTCAGTACTCGAGCTTAGCAGCCAATATTGTCTGAAGCTGCTGATCCGAGTCCCTGCTCCTGGGTCCTCACAAACTTTGCTTTATTTTCTGCAGAGTAGGCAGTTACCTCTTTTCTACTCCAGAAGTGGCTTTTTTTTCTGAACAGAACTATATATGCAGTTCCAATCCATGAGAGGATGGACAGCAGGCAGCCCACTTGAAAAGCTAGAACATTTTATCATCTAAGGAAAACTTCAGGGTATGCTTCACAATTCCCCAGGCTCACGGGCTCCTTCAGGACTGCTCCAGGGTTTCTGAGCTTCTCCTCTTGGCACCTCCTTTGCTATCAAAGGATTGCCATTGATTCTCTGGACTGGGCCTCCAGAATTGCTGCCAAATCAAACCTCTTACCCTGCCTCCCAGGCTTGCTCCTTCCTTCTCAATATTCCTTTTTTTCCCATGACATGCTTAAGGATTTCCCACCTTCTTCTTTGAAAAATAATCAATCAAACCCAAGGGAGAGTTCAACAGTTTCAGGGGGAATGGTAGGATGCCAAAATGAGAAAAATAAAGGGTTCATTCCTAAAGTTGAAATTATCATTTTCCGGGAGCAGAAACATTCTGGAATCCAGGATGTGAGGCATTCTGTTAGGAAGTTTGAATTTGTGGGGTTTTTGTTGTTGTTGTTTGTTTGTTTGTTTTCTGTTTTGTTTTGTTCTGGTTTTGTCCTGGTGAATTCTGTCTCCATAGATATTTTTCTACTTTACAGCAAGGGTGCTGCTTATGTTGTTTTGCTTGAAGGGAGGTGGGGATGACTGAAATTCTGCTTAGCAGTTCCTATGCACCAAAATTAACAGATTTGTCCCATGGCAATTGGCTCCTGCTGCTTCGGTTGGCTGGGCCTGCTGCTCAGGGACTGCAGGACTCCTGGTCCCCTGCTTGGATTTCCAAATGGGATCATGCCGTGGGGCAGAAGAGCTGCTGCCTTTGTCAGGCTCTCCTGGTGCATCCTTTACAGATAAGTGGGCTGCAGCTCCTGCCATATGGGCTGCTAATGGTGCAGCTGCCCCAACTGAGAGGCAAACTCAGGACTGAGGGAAATGGGTGTACTGAACAAATGGCATCTATCTTGGAAAGGGCGGTGCACAGTGTCTGGGGAAGTTCCCTGGGGCTTAAGTACATATTGATGAAAGCCAAGCAGAATGTTTGAGAACTCTTGCCTGCTAAAGGCCAAAGTCTGCCTGCTCTGAACCTACAGTATTGAACATTTCATGTCAACCTCCCTAGGGATCAAGTGCTTTGGTTGTTTACTGGGGCAACTGCAAATGTAGACATTGGAATAAGATTGGGTTTGAAAGCACCTGCCACCTAATACCATCATGAACTCAGGCAAGGTAATCAACTTGAGCTTCTGTTTCCTTCTTTGTAAATTGAGGATTCTAATATCCATCTTACAGGCTCGTTATCATAATTAGATGGGAAAATATATGTAAAGGGCTTTGCATGTTGCCTGGTAAAAAGAACATGAGATCTGTAGCCAGATGAACCTTGGTAGAAATCCTGGCTCTATTACCCAGAATTGGAAAAGACCTAATCTCTTGGAACCTCAGTTTATTCATCTATTAATGATTTAACAAATTTTTTAGTTAATTGTTATAAAAATTAAATAAAAATTTATGAGCATTGGAAAAGCACATATTGGAGGCACATAAAGGCTGATTTCACCTTCCTTCATCCTCTACAGCAAGCTCCCACTCATCCGGGCATTGTGTAGGAAGTGATTTCCCCTGCCACCATCACCAGTTTATCAAGGCCTGCCAGGACCTTGGTAAAGGTTCCATGTACCCAGGACACAGCCATAATCAGGAAAGGATTTTCTGCCTAATGTGGCAAAAAGAAAAGGTGCATTAATGCAGAACCTCCAAACTGTACATGTAACAAAGACTAGTAATCATTTGTCAATGGCACAAGCTGAGGATTTTATATTTATATCAGTTGCAGATTTATCACATTTCTTCCAGACCACCCAATGCACTTAAAAAGGAACATATGAAAGTCATTCCCCTTTATTAAAAAATATGAGGCCTAAGTTGTAGGGTACAAAATTGCATATAAGTTGCTTTTGAAGAGAAGGAGCATTTGATGATAGAAAAAAGAATCAAGAAAAAGATAGCAAATGTAAGAAATCAAGGTGTGAAAAAAAACCCAGAAAGATAACAAAAGAGTTCATATCCATTTCATGGGGGCAGATTAAGTAGGACAGTGGCAGAAGGAGAATGACAGGAAAGGAGAAGAAAGGGAGTGGGGTCAAGCATACCTCTTCATACTCTCTAGCCTCTTCCTTGAGTGATCTCTTGAGGATGGGAGAGGCCATCTGGTAAGGGGCCAGGCAGTCAGGAGGTTCATTCATTATACTGGCACCAAGTGTGCTGAGCCTCTTGAAGAGTCCTGAATAGACTTAGGCAAAGAACCTAAGGTCCCAGATATGTTTCTGTCCCTGAGGTAGGAGGTCAAGTTTAAGAAAGACACATGATAAATAAACTCTGCAACTGTATCTCAGGAAGATTGCAGAGCTGATATGTGCACTTAGGGGGGAAGAAGGCTGGGTAATGATAAAAACTAGGATACTTGGGCATTCTGGGATTGTCATAGTCTAGGACAGAACTCCGAGAGCACAAGGCACCTGGGAGTCTTTCATTACTCTTATTTACATCTGGTGCTTCTGAATACCCAAGATTCAGCAGTCGGGTATAGAGAGCTGCAGAAATTATTGCTTATACTTTTCAGATGGGAAAAGAAGGTACAGGCATTATTAGATTCATAGAGTATTAGAGATGCAAAGGATCTTAGTATGTATGTTTACCAAAGGGATACACCGTGGCTCACCGTAAACACAGAAGTCTGTATATACTGAAGTTATTGACACAGGCTAAAAAGCTGAACGGAACAGAGCAAAATCACAGGAGAGAGAGAATGAGAGAGAGAGAGAGACAGACAGATAGACATAAACAAACTGAAACCTAAACTCCTCTTTAAAAGCTACAGCAATGGGAGTTTTAAGCTTCCTAGCAACCAAAACAAAGAAAACAAATGACCTTCCAGCTCACCTAATCCAACCCCCTCATTTTATGGATTAGGAAATGATGGTCTATATTATTTTTAAAAGCTTTTCATCAATGAAATGTGTTTCTGTACCTAAGCATGGAATTATTTCTACTTTAATGTTTCAGATTGATTTTTTTTCAAATGGGCTTTTTTCACGAGGCACCGCTGACCTCCCAGAAACCAATTACGCATCAGAGCAGTACAAAATGCTACATGAAAAGTTAACCTTCAAGGAGCTATAACTGTTCACACAACAAGAAAACAGTCCCTTTACTGGGAGTACCATTCTCCTGACCATCTGCAATCTTCATATTCTGGAGGGCTTTTAGGCTTCTTCTAAGTTGCCTCTAATGTTTTAAATCCTTTTATCATCTCACTGTGTTGACTTGCTTTTCCCCCAATTTTCAATTTTTGCTTATAGTTGCTGGGCTTAGGGCAAAGTGAGAGGGGCTGCAGAAGTACCCTCACTTGATATTGATTATGTGCTAAAACTTACTCCAGGAATTGGACAGCTAATTTAACAGGTTACTTGGCAAGTCTCTGACCTTAGAGAACAGGCTCCTCCTTCCTGATCACTGCTGCTACACCAGACAATGCTCCCTCCAGACATTTTTGAGGACAACAAGTGGACCACTGGAGGCCTAAAGTGTCTGAGGCAGGAGTGAGAAAAATCGTATTGGGTGGGAGCCATGCTGTATCACTGATGTGATGCAAATTGTGGCCCTGGGGGCTGAGAGAGCTGTGAGGGATGCTGTGGAATAGAAACAAGGACTCCTCATTGATTTTGCACCCATGAGCCTCCCTACCCAAAAAAGAGCAATAGATTCACTCTATCTCAGCAGCATCTTGTTCCATGTGGGTTTGCAGCAATCAGGTCTGCATGGGATGCAAATACCTCCACACAGGTGCAACCTAGTTGCCTCTTGGCTTACTCTATGCTGGTTGCCTCTGTCTCCCATTTCAGGGCTTTTACGCTCAGCAACATGCATGTGTGACCTGTAGTGTAAACCTTGATTAGGGGACATGGTGGCAGTTTATAACACTTCTTGGTGGATGGTCCTGAAGGAATAAGCAACCCATTACATCTAATGGTGGCTGTCTTATCCATGCATTTTTTTTTTTCCAGATTTATTCTCCTTACCCTTTTCTCCTGTTCAGCGGAGTTCCCTAGTGAATGAAAAGAATGAAAACCTCTGATCAGGCTCAGCCTCCTAGGGAACCCAGGCAAACAAAGATACTCATCTTCCTGGCCATTCATCCTGCCTTTCAGTAAGCTGCATTAGGGCTGCCTGGTCAAGATCACTGAGTGAGTAACTTAGAATCTATGGTGAATTTGATTTTTAATTTTGGCCACCAAGATTTGATTTACTTTCTTTGGGAAAAACAACAACAACAACAACAACTTTTTTCTGGCACCCTGTTCTCCACTCCTGGCTATAGGTTGAAAGGCACCAATTACTCTAGCTCAAGGAGTGAACATGTGACTTCTTTCCAGCCAATCAGAATACTGTATAACCCCACCAATGGCTGGCCAAGTATGATCACATGATCCAAACTGAGCCAAAAGAACAAAATAAACTTGTGCTAGAATTATTGGGCAAGGAACATTTTGCTTTTCTACTAAACTTGAAAATTAGAACCTAGAAAATGTGATAATGGAGGGACTGGGGATATGGCTCAAGTAGTAGTGCACTTGCCAGGCATGCATGAGGCACTGGGTTCGATGCTCAGCACCACATAAAAATAAAATAAAGATATTTTTTAAAAAGAAATAAAATGTGATAATGGAGCTACCAGAAGCCACCTTACCAACCCAAGGGGGAAAGTCATCTCACAATGGGCCCAACACAGAGAAAATAGAGCTGAGGATTTGGTAGTCTCTTCTTATCAAATTGTGGCTTAGGCTCTAGACTTCACATTCATCTGAACTAATTCATTCCCTTTTTGTTTAAACTAGATATTGCTCAAATTTTCAATGTCCTGGCTGATAAATAAAGATCCTTCTGCCTCAAATTCCTTATTTTTAAAGTCCATCTTATTGTCACTTCTAGACTGTATTCTAAGGTTTACTAAATGTTAAGAATCTTAAAAGGGATATCTGTAATACTTAAAAAATAGCTATAAATATTACTCCCAATTATTTGCCACATAAGAAAGAAAACCTCTGTTACCTTTAATGGCTGCTCCTAGATTCTAAACCTTCTCTGATGCCCTAGACATAATCATTATCTTGAATTTTGTGTTAGATTCACAAGCTTTGTGTGTGTGTGTGTGTGTGTGATTTTTTTCATACATATGAACCTGTATCATTTATTGCAGTCTGCATGATTTTTGACTTTCTATAAATGCAATCACACTGTTTACTTTCTTCCTTTTCTTGCATTTTAAGCATACTACATTCTGGGATCCTTCCAGATGGTTGCATATAGTTATAGTACATTTATTTTTAATGATGTATACATATACTACAATATGTTTTTGCAGTTGGTGGAAATGTTTATTTCTAGGTTTGTTTGTTTGATATTACAAACAATTCTCATATGAACATTCTGATAATGTGTCCACATGAATGCATAGTTTTTTTTGAGGGTTTATATCTAGGAGAAGAATCTGTCATGGTTTATTTGCAGTTTCAAATTTACTAGATAAGGAAAAATTATTCTTTAGAGTGATTTTACTAAAACGTACATCTCATAAACCACTAATAAGTATAGTTTTTTCATAATTTCTACAATACTTGATATTATCAAAACTTGCTGTTTGCCAATAATGATGAATATGAAATTGTATCTCATCATGCTGTTTCAACTTCTATATTTTTTCTGATTAATAATATTGAAACCATAACTGCATCATAAGGATTTGATCAATATTTGCTCTGAAGGTAAATGTTGTATGATATATTAATATTTTATTTTAAAGTGAACCCATGACAGATTTATTGAATTAACTAATCAATGAGAAAATAAACAAAATAGTCAGATTTTCAATGATAACTGAAGAGAGTGAGGTATTTGTACTGGATGAAAGGAAGAGTGCTTAAATAACATGGCTATTGCATACAAAATTTAATTAATAATGTAATAAAACTGCAAGTTTTGATATCATCTCTTCTATAATAGAGAAGTCTTGGATTCATACAGGTATTTTTTTTTATTTTTGCATTCCCAACTGATAGCAATCATTTACATTGCTCTCAGTTTTCTGCAAGTTATTATCTATCCTTATAGAAGTTGAAAACTACTCTAAATAATAGTAAATTGCAAGTTGAACAGAGAAGACCACCTCAAGAGCAAAGGTGGTCAAAGCCATTATTTTTGAATATTTATTTTTTAATTGTATTTGGACACACTATCCTTAATTTATTTATTTATTTTTATGTGGTGTTGAGGATTGAACCCAGGGCCTTGCATGTGCTAGGCAAGCACTCTACTGCTGAGCCACAACACCAGCCCAAAGCCATTTTTATAAAGAGCAAGATGGTAAATATTTTGGTCTTTGTGGGCCACATGGTCTCTGTCTTTGAAAGCAGCAAGAGGTAATACCTAAATAAAGGGGCATAGTTGCATTCTAACAAAATTTTATTTTCTTAAAATCAAATTTAAAATCAAATCAAATAAAAATGGCCAAAATATTTGACCTGTGAATCAGATTTTGAAAACTCATGTCCTGGATAATTAGATTCTCCACAGGCAAGCCTACTAGAAAACTCCAGAAAGTACTCTGAGAGGATATCCCTGTGGTCTATTTTTATGGTTGGGATATATCTTTTTTTATAAAAAAAAAAATGAGGGTCTCCCTTTGGACCTTAGAGAATCTCCTAGGATTATTCTCAACCACCAAAAAGATAATCTCATTGTGTTTCAGCCTGATTCATTTACATAGTTGCAGTGAAAAGTGTTAATTAATGCAAATAAGTCATTTTCTGATACTGTCAGCAAATCTAGAGCCCTGTGGCATTAAGCAACTTCTAAGGGCAGAAAATTAACTTCCATTTGAAGAAACAGAATAGTTTCTATTGTTTCAGCAATGTGTTTTATTTTCTTTTCTAATGTGCATCTAGGAATTAAACTAAAACATTTATCTCTATCAGTTTTGCCTGCAATGTCTATAAATGTTAATGAATTTCTATCTCCTGTAGCAAGTTTCCTGGCTAATCTATAGATAAACTTCCTTACCACCGAGTTTTGGATGCTTTAAACCACGGGTCTGATAGCAAAATTTTGATATTTTGAGGATCAGAAGGTCTCTGTTATATCTGTTCATTTCTACAGTATGGATTAAATCTGTTCATTTTCATGGATGTGCTTATGTTCTAATAAAACTTTATTTACATAAACAGTTAACAGGCTGGATTTGTCCCACAGGGTAGAGTTTGCCAACGTCCTGTTTCAGTCATAAAATAGATTCTAGCCTCATTTTATTATTTGATGTTATAGAAGGTAAAGAAAAGCAAACAATATTCCAAGAAAAATTTGTCATTTTTAACAGAAAGAAAATCAATTCTATTATTTCATCAGTAAGCTATTTGCTACTAAAGGCATCACAACTCTTATAAAAGCTCTTTGAATAAACTCATCAAAAACTGTGTCAAACTTTACAAAATGTTTCCATATTTTATTTCTTCCTTTCAGACTCATTATTTGTCTGTAATATAATCCAAGGATAATAAAATTCTTTACTGAAAAGGGAATTTATATTTTCCTTCACTATTCACTTTTACATTTGAGAACATTAAGAACAATAAGAGAAAGATCAGTGGCACAGACAAAGCAGGAGGAGGGAAGGAAGGAGGGATGGGACAGAGAAAGACAGAAGAATGGCTCTGACCTAAATTTCCTATGTGCATATATGAATATACCACAGTGAATCTCATCATCGTGTACATGCACAAGACACTAATTTAAAACTGTAAATAGCAGGAAAATCAGTAGAGGTAAGGGAACAGAGTGAAGGCAGAGGAGACAGAAAGGGGAAATACTGGGGACTGAATTACAACAAATTATCTTCCATTCTTTTATAATTACATTAAAATAAATTCTATTGTAATGTATAACTAAAAAGAATCAATAAAAACAAAAAGAACAATAATTTGTTTTATTTTAAGCAAAACTATATATTTTTTACCTAACAAAAATACCTCATTAGCTTTCATACTAAATTGTACCCTGTGCTTTTATTGCTCATCAAACAGTCTCATTCATGTATATGAATTATAACTTTTGCCAAAGTATGTAATATCTAGTTAAAAGAAAGAACTAGGAGATAGGTGACAATTGTCAAAGGTAGGGATTTTAATAGAGAAGCAAAGCTCACTTGCATATGTAACACAAACCAAGAAACCACAAATATTTTTTGCACTTTCTACTTTGTTAAAGTGGTATAAATGAACACATTTGTTATTATCCAAAAGTATAGACACGCTATGGAAATCAGTATGGAGATTCCTTGGAAAACTGGGTATGGAACCACTATTTGACCCAGCTATCCTGCTCCTCAGTCCCAAAGGACTTAAAAACAGATACTACATGGACACAGCCACATCAATGTTTATAGCAGCACAATTCACAATAGCTAAACTGTGGAACCAACCTAGATGCCCTTCAGTAAATACAGGGATAAAAAAATGTGGCATATATGCACAATGGAATATTACTCAGCAATAAAAGAGAATAAAATCATGGCATTTTCAGGTAAGTGGATAGAGTTGGAGAAAATAATGCTAAGTGAAGTTAGCCAATATTAAAAAAACAAATGCCAAATGTTTTCTCTGATATAAGGAGGCTGATTCCTAGTGGGGTAGGGAGGGGGAGCATGGGAAGAATAGACGAACTCTAGATAGGGCAGAGGGTTGGGAGGGGAACGCAGGGATCATGGGGGTAGAAATGATGGTGGAATGTGATTGGACATCATTATCCAAAGTACATGTATGAAGACATGAATTGATGTTAATATACTTTGTATACAACAGAGATATGAAAAATTGTGCTCTATATGTGTAATATGAATTGTAATGCATTCTGCTGTCATATATAAAAAATTAATTAAAATTTTTAAAAAGTATAGCTACTCTATAATGCATAAAAATTGAAAGCTAAAAAGGAAAGACCAAACACACACACTTATTTTTTCTTGGTAGCATTCTATCAGACAGATAAATTAGTCAAGAATTCAAAGATTATACATTAAGCAACTCAATTAATATTGTCTAAAATCTTGTAATTAACTGAATGATTTGGCAATTATGTTTAAACTGACACACTGCAGAACATAATTACTATTGATATAAATCATTTGTCAGAATTACAATTCAATTTAAACACAGAATTTTATATGTTTTCATAATCTGAAACATATGTGAATGATATAAGCTTCTTTAGAAATTAAATTGTCATAAATTTAAGAAGATTAGATTACTCAGATTCATAATTAAAAAAGTAAAATAAAAATCAAATAAACAAAACTTTATTTTCCTTTAAAAGCAAAATGTAATAAGTGAAATGTGCATTTTTATTATATTCTATACCAGTAAAATCAGAAAAAAACATATAGGTGTTTTGAAAACAATTTTATCTGTTCAGAGATGCATTTTCATTATTTGAGTTTAGTTTCTAATTTAGCAGCTTCTATGAAAAGTGCTTTTTTCTTAAAAGGCTAGCACACATAAAACCTTAGAAGTTGGGTGCCTTTGTTTTCTGGGAGTCAAGAGAATATTAGATTTAAAATCTTCTCATCGATGTCCATAAACCAAATAAAACAGATCCCATTTATTTTATCAGACTTATCATTTAATTTATTAGTATATTACACATATTAATCATACATGTGGACACATATGCATACATGACACATATACATATACATGCTATCAGAAGCAAAGTTCTCATTCCCAGATATACAGAGCATGCAGCTTAAGCTTTGTAATTTCAACTATGGGACAAAATAACATGGAAACAAAACTGTACCAACCCAGATCTTAATGGTGTATTCTCTTTCTAGTAAGAGTGAGATATTTTATTGCATAAACATACAAACAAAAAAATTTAAGAAGATAATTCTGTCATCTCTCACTCAGTGAGCCTAGATCCCAACCCCACTTGCAGAGGTTACCTCATGGTGAATCATGACCTATTGAGGGGATGTGAACACAAGAGAACTGGAGCCCAACTCAGCCAGGAAACAGAATCAAAGATAAAGATAGAAGCACAGAATTAAAGAGGTAGGGAGAGACAGAAAAACAGTGAAGGAAGAAGAGGAGGAAGGCAAGCAGGCAGAAAACAAAAGCAAGCTTTTATTGCCTCTGAGGATTCATCCCAGATGTTAAGAAAAGACTTGTAAGCACAAATAGCCCATGAGCGACATCACTTGAGCCACACAGTCTAATTGGCGATGGGAAGGTAAGCCAACTAGAAATCTGAGTAGAATCTCCAAAAGTGTCAAATATGATTTTTAAAAAGCTGAATGAAAACCACATCTCTCATATAAATATGAAGTAAGCATGTGTTACAGATTTATGTAGCTCATTCATGAAGGAATCAGCTAGATGATAAGGCTAATCCTCTAAATATTTATTGACTTAATTCTCTGCTTAAAACCTTTAGTGTATCCTTTTCTTTGCTTTCTTGCATCTGATTGGCATGAAAAAAAAATGTTTAAAGAACACAGAAAACTTGGATTACGTGGAAAGCAATATTTACAATGAAATTTCCTGCCTCCTTATCAAGTTTTTTGATTCTCCCAAATCAAATGTGTCCACAAAGCCACAAGTCCTCTTATTAAGAGATGTCCAAGGACAAGAGACAGAAAGGCTTTCATGTGCAGTAAGTTTGGGGGATTCCAAGATAAGGGAATTATCAACTGATAATCAAAAGGTTGTTCTTAGTTTTGCTACTGAAATCTTGGAAGATAAGAGATTTAATAAACAGACATGTTTTTCACTGATAATAAGTTTTAGTGTTCTCATAAAGACAGTTGAATTATAAAATATTTCCTATAGACTCATATTATCTACTTTTTTTTATTATGAAAGCTCCAGTCATAAATATGTAGTAAATTAAGCACCCCTTTTTTACTAAAGAAAAATAAATATTATCCCCTTTTCCGACAATATACTAAAAGTGTTGCATGAAACTGATTGAGTAACCATGAGAATGAAAGGGAAAGAGAGAGAAAGCATGGGAGAACTGACTTTTCTATAAAACCATAAAACAAAACACACAAAGGAAAAAATATCTTCTAAATAAATAGTTTAATTCTCTTAAAAGTGTGAATCAGAAACCATAGCAGATTCCTACATCCCAAAGTAGTTAGAATGACTTCAGACACTCGAGGCCAGGTTGGAAACTTGGGAGAACTTGTCAAACATTAATCTTTGGGAACAAAGAAAATCCCGCAAGTTTTGATAGTGGACTGGATCAAGGCAAACAAGGGAGGTTTAAGATGAGTGATCTAGGGTAAGTGTTTCCATGGGAATAAGTTCTCTGTCTGAAAGCTTTTCCTTTATTGTTCTCACCTTTTTAGTAGGAAAGTCTCTATGGAACTTCTGTTATGAGGCTGCTCTGAGAAAAGACAAAAGTGTTCTTCATGTGAAAAGGTAATAATTAGAGGGAGAACTCTCTTTCCAGAGCAATATTTTTATAAGAATATGAAGCAGATATTACTTGACAATTCTTTCCATTAAAAGATATGAAGTTTGAGTATAGATTTCATGTTATTGTAGTTCTCCTGCCAAGGCTAAATTTAAACAGTCAAGATATTTTGTTTCTATTTCCCATTGGTAGATATCTATAGTCCCCAGTGGATGTTGATTACTGTCCATGATCAACAGATGAATTTATTAACAGCTTGTGGAGTATTTTTTTTTTAAGATACAGGTCTTGTGGCCTCAAGATACTCCAATTCAATTGACCTAGAATGGGCACTGGAAATCAGCGCCTTTTTAAATACTCTTTAGAATTTCTGATGATTTAGGAACTATTTAGGAGTATTGAGCATTACCTAGGAGCATTTAGAACAGAATTCAGCACACAGATGATGGCAGAGGTAAGTTTTAGGAGGAGAGGACTAGCAAGATGTGGAATTAAGAGATGGGAAGTTTGGCAAGGTTTTGGAATGCGTGTAGAAAAAAAATTTTAAATATTACCTGAAAAGGTAATAATAAGAAGATAGTTCACAAATATTTTAATCAGCTCCAACCAAGATCAAAGTCCAGGTGATTTGTTAAGTCTCTCAGGACATAGCTGCAGCCAAGTAAGACAAGCCATAGTGATTGTGACCATAGAATGTCCATCTCGCTCAAGAGGGAGGGCAGCAGGCATACTATATGCTCAGGGTGATGAATATTCTCAGGCTGTTAGATCATGTCACATATCAGACTAATGACATCTGGTCAAGCTTTAATCTCTGGGATCTGTGATTATGAGCTAATTAAGAGGAAAATGGATTTTATGGATGTGATTAAGCTAATGGTCTTGAAATGAGATCAACCTGGATTATCTTCTTGAAAAACAGAGAAGTGGGGGGGGGAAAGCCATTTAAAGATGAAGGCAGAGTCCAGAGGTAGGCGGCTTTAAGCCAACAAGCATCTGGAACCATCTAGGGCTAGAAAAGGGAAGAATGCACTCTCCCCTGGAATACCCAGAGATAGAACGGCCCTGTGAACACCTAGATTTGAGATTTCTCATCTTCCAAACTAGGAGAGAATAAATTTCGGTTGTTTCAAGTCATTCAAACTAATGCATAACTGTGTCATAATAAAGTGGATGTTCCCACCCCCCACACTGCTTTGTACAACATGTATGTGGTGGAAATAAAAATAGAGATGAGGTCCACAAGGAGGTAACCAAAAGTCTCAAATTACTGGGAATGGCATATGTTCAGAAAGGTGGTGAGGGCTACCTTCGAAGGACCATGCTAGGATGGAGTGCCCTCAGTGCATGCTAGCCACGCAACCAAGAACACAAAGACTACAGAGGACAAAGGCAGTGGCAGAGGAAACAAGGACTAATAGCATTACAGAACTTTAGTGGCCAATTGAGGGGCCACATCTACATTGGATTGTTCTTTGGGAAAGGAGGGCTCATTGGAGGATAAGCCGCCCATGATTCCCCATGACAGGGATCACTATGGAGGTACCCGTCATCTCAAATACCAGGTGCGGGGACAGGGTGCAGGGAGCAGCACGTCCTAAGGTTATGTGCTCAATTCTTTTTCATTAGATGTTAAGCGTCCAGTGTTTTCTAAATTACCCTCAGACTAACTACATCCTGTGTGGATAAAAACCAAAATGCTGCCTGGGGGGATAATTTCCGGAAAAGAAAAAAAGTGGCTTGGGAGAAATCTACATTTTCAGATGTTTATTCAACCTTTCTCTTGTGTAGCATGAGCAGAAGGAACATTCTTCCAAACAGTCACATTAGAAAGATTAAGGCTCAGTTCTCATCAGAGCCAGATAAGGACCTAGAGAGGACCCTAGAGAGAATAAGATCATCAAGCTAATATTTCTTAAACATTTGCTCACCATG
This sequence comes from Marmota marmota marmota, assembly GCF_001458135.2. Taxonomy (NCBI): domain Eukaryota; kingdom Metazoa; phylum Chordata; class Mammalia; order Rodentia; family Sciuridae; genus Marmota; species Marmota marmota. The sequence continues at coordinate 625,649 of NW_026000225.1, read as the reverse complement.
CATTTAGTAGAAGAGGGAACAAAGAGACTTCTTTTAATAAATACCTTGAACAGAATTCAATATCAATTTTTTAAGAAAAATTCTGTTTACTAGTTTATTTTCATTTGCTAAGGCAGAATAAATAGACAGGAAAAAATAATGGAGCCAACTTTGTTAAATGTTTCCTATTGAACTGTGACCACCGACAGAAAAGACCCAGTGGCCCGTGGCGGGACAGAGCTTCCAATCACTCCTGCAAGGTAGGCGGGCCTGC
>NW_026000225.1:615913-623155 GCF_001458135.2 Marmota marmota marmota | reverse complement strand
AAAGACCTAAAAAGAGCATGCTACAGGGACACTGCTACATCGATGTTCATAGCAGCACAATTCACAATAGCAAGACTGTGGAACCAACCTAGATGCCCTTCAATAGACGAATGGATAAAAAAAATGTGGCATTTATACACAATGGAGTATTACTCTGCATTAAAAAATGACAAAATCATAGAATTTACAGGGAAATGGATGGCATTAGAGCAGATTATGCTAAGTGAAGCTAGCCAATCCCTAAAAAACAAATGCCAAATGTCTTCGTTGATATAAGGAGAGTAACTAAGAACAGAGTAGGGTCGAAGAGCATGAGAAGAAGATTAACATTAAACAGGGATGAGAGGTGGGAGGGAAAGGGAGAGAGAAGGGAAATTGCATGGAAATGGAAGGAGACCCTCAGAGTTATACAAAAGTACATACAAGAGGAAGTGAGGGGAAAGGGAAAAAAAATACAAGGGGGACAAATGAATGTCAGTAGAGGGGGCAGAGAGAGAAGAGGGGAGGGGAGGGGAGGGGAGGGGGGATAGTAGAGGATAGGAAAGGCAGCAGAACACAACAGACACTAGTATGGCAATATGTAAATCAACGGATGTGTAACTGATGTGATTCTGCAATCTGTATATGGGGTAAAAATGGGAGCTCATAACCCACTTGAATCAAAGTGTGAAATATGATATATCAAGAACTATGTAATGTTTTGAACAGCCAACAATAAAAAATTTAAAAAAAAATAATAAAAAAAATATTTCCTATTTTTTAATTGTGCTTTGTTCTTCAGTTTATTATCATTATTTTGGGGATCAAATAACTTCTTGGGACACATACTATATGGTTTGAAACATAGATACTTAAAGGAATTATTTAATTTTGGTAAACCATACTAAAACTGATATTGTTTTGTTCAGAACATCAGCTGGCTAGGATCACCCACATGAGTCACATAAAAATACTTAATGGACAGGATGGTAGCAGAGCAGTTTTCAATTTTCTGTTCCAGATTTCTGTCTACCAATTTATGATTTCCCAGTTATATAGAAGTACTACCTGAAAATGTGTTCAGCAATGCCACATTGATGTGAATTTTTGTTCTTTACAGGTAGACATTTTTCTGTCTGCTTCTTAATCTGGGTCTCTGAGTCTAGTCAAAGCCTCCATCAGCCTGCTTTCACCCTAGACCTGTGCCTACTGATGATGTAAAGCCTGTGGAAAATGTTCTCTTGATGTAAACTGTCTCCGTCCTTCAAGGCTGGTGTGCATCCTACACTTACCAACAAGCCTTTCAGGATGCTGTAGTTCACACAAAAACCTTTCCCATCAAGCCATTGAAATTGTTGCATATGACTCAATTTTGGCACTTAATCAATGAGTACTTTCTACTGAAACTTTGAGTTTGCTAAGTACTTTATCACAAATTATTTATTTTAATCATTACGAAAAATCTTTGAGGTAAGGTTTATTATTATTATTTTCTGTTTTCAGAATAATGAAATTTGAAATGGTTTGGTCAGGATCACACATGTAGTAGAAATAGTCCTAGGATTCTAACCCAGGTTATTCATTTTCCTACTTCACAAATGACTTATTTCATTGTTTCTAGGATGAATATTTTTGCTTACATTTTAACATCTTTAAAACTGATATGTTGTGTTCAGTTGACAGTGTTCAGGTTTCTTAAGAGTACTAAACATATTGGTGTTTCTTATGATCATGCTGTTTTATATTAGAAAGAATATTATATTTAATGAGGGTTTCCCATTTTCCAGGGCCCAAGAAATAAACCTGTGAGCAACAGTCATATTTCCCATGCCCATTGCATTTCCAGTATTTTACCCTATGTCATTATACCACCCCACTCTAGTCTGTTGTAAATTGTTTTCTATTTTGTCCCACAGGTTAGATGCAATAGTCTTAACAAGATTACAAGCCTTTTGAGATGCTGCATCTTGTTGAATTGCCTTCCTTGTATGTAGCCCATGATACCTTTTCAGGGTATTTTTTTTGCTACTGCTTGTTTTGGCTTTCCACATCAAATAGAAAGAGGTCTCAGGTGGTAGAATCATTATATTGATCCGGATTTTTAAAATAGTTTTTTAGAACTTGGAGAATCAGAGCTGGGTTAGTGATATGGAGACACTAACATCTCTGCAACTTTGCATTACTGTGATTTGCCTTAAGAACATAGGGGTAATTGCTAGGATGACCCATCGCCAACATATACTGCCCCAAACAAAACAAAACAAAACAAAGACTCTGTTTCTTTCTAGCTGTCTTAGCATTAGCAGTTTCAGTAGACTCAATGCAATGGGGTCCTGAGAAACTTGAGCCACAGCCCTGGCTTTCCTGTTAACCAGCTGTCAGTCTCTGAACCTCCATTGACTTGTCTCTAAGATGAATGTATCAGGCTGAATAATCTCCAGATCTCGGCGTTAATGGTATAAGAAGTAGAAGCCAGCTAAGTCTTGGTTTTATTTTTCCACCATGTGCTTCCAATTAGCAGATGGTGGTCCCTTAATTAAAGGACTGTAACAACAGTTGGGGAAGAACTGGCTTTGGAAAGTCCCATGTCAACAAAAAGAGTCTGGGCCTTCACACCACTAATCACTGTAGTGGCAGGAGCAGAGATGTTTGGTGACTTAACTCTCCTTTACCCTGTCTCTGCAGGTGAAAGAAAGAGAGCATAGGAAAACAGAAAGGGTTATGGTGGGCATAACAGTTTCTGCACCTGCTTTTATTCCCAGGTTCATACCTTACAGCCAAGTAAGAGAATGGTATGAACAAACAGTCCATCCTTTAAGTTAGTGACATTCTAGGGTATGTCAGGAAAAATCACTTCTGATAATCAGAATGCAAATGCATGCCTGCAATTTTACTGTTTTCTGTGTATTTTAACTTGTGAAGTAAGAACACACTTGCATGTTGATGTCTGTTTGAAATTGTATTTCAAGGAAATAACCAGATTGTTTCACATGTGTGAGGCTCCACTTTCTCTAGACATCTTACCTCTCAAGAGACCAAGATCTCAGGCAGGGGTCCTCAAAAAGACCTGGATGCATGCTGATGACTTCTGATTAATTCTTGCTTATTGAAAGAAACTTTCAGAGTCACTAACACTTCTGTGCAGTTGTACAGCAGAGCAAAATGATACAGTCAAAGGATAAAGTCAATCAAAGAGTGATAAAGGATCTTGGACAGGTTCTGTTTCAAATTTTGTATTTTATAGACTTAGTGATATGGTTTTTCCCGGACTGGTTAATTTTTGAAACTATATCCCTATGTTCTCAAATCAGTCTTCTCATTTTATGACAGTCCACATCCCAGAGTCTATGACTATAATAACTTGTGAGGAACAGAACTCTGCAATCAAGCAAAGGCTCCCAGAATTGGCACTTAATCTATTAGGAAACACTGAACTTGAAAGCAGAGTTTTCCCAAGATAGTATCGCAGTTGTAGAGAGGGGGGTGAGGTGGAAAAAAATATGCTTTAAAAACACCTTACTCAGCAGAAATACAAAATTAAAACATATCCTAACACTTTCGCTTTGTTATGTTTTTCTGTCTTCTAAAGTTGATGGGAAACTGTGTTGTGATAGAAATGATACCTGACATGGTATCAGGAATCCAGGGTCTCTATCATTTCCATCTGGGCACCACAGTTAATAGATAAGTGGCTATAAGTATCAGGGATTTTTATACCTTCCAAACAAGAATAATATCATATACTTGAAGAATTATTGATACAGTATGATGAGCTTAGAACTAAGTATGAGATATCCCTCAAACAGTCCTGAATGAATGCCAGAAGATTCAGAGTTTTGACCTAATAAATCCTAATCAATCCATCCTTATTTGAATGAATTAACTGGGTGGTAACTGTGGGCCAGTGGGTCTTGGATGAAGTCCCTGTTTTCATGTTCTAGAAGAGTTCATCTTCCCTGCAGACTCTCTGCTTCCTGGCTGCCATGATGCTCTGCCTCATCTTGGGCCCAGAGTGATGGAACTGGCTGACCATGGACTGAATCTCTGAAACCAAAAGCCCCAAATAAACTTTTCCTCCTCTAAGTTGTTCTTGTTGGATATTATAATCACAGCGATGAAAAGCTGACTCACACAGAAATTGAAACTTGGTGCTACATATGTTGACATAAATTATACCTGCTTCCAAAAAAAAAAAAAAAGAAAAGAAAAACAGAAAGAAAAAACAGATAACAACTATAAACTATATATTTATCAAATGGCTAAGATAATTAAAAACTAAAAAAGTAATAATGCCAAATGCCGGCAAGGTATAGAGAAAGTGGTTCACACATACATTTCTGGTGGAAAATTGTAGAATGTACAGGCATTCTGGCAAATAGTTTGGCAATGTGTTATAATATTAAATATACAATTAGCATATAAACCAGCATAACACTTTGATATAAGTTAGTGTTCATAGCACCTTTATTCATTTTAACTCCAAACTGGAAATGACCCACATGTTTTTAAAGGGTGAATGATTTAGCAAACTATTGATCTTCAAATCTTGAAATGCTACTTAGCAATAAAAAGGAATAAACATTGATATGTACAACTTGACTGAGATACCAGGGAATTATCCTGAGCAAAAATAATGTATCTTCAAAGAAGATTATAAGAAGAGTTTAAGACAATAATTTAAGAAGTTATTGACTTAGTTCTTTCAGGCTTCTCTAAGAAAACATCTTAGACTCATAACAACACAAATATAGTTCTTATACCTCTAGAGGATGAGAAGTCCAAAATCAAGTCACCAGCAGATTGAGTGTCTAGTGAGGCCTCATCATCCTATTTCCATTTTTTTCTTTTTCTTTGTACCTTTTGCTGCATTCTCATGGGTAGAAGGGATCCGCTCACCCTTCAGGCCTCTGTCATTTCGGTATTCACCACTTCACAAAGGCCCAGTCTCTTAATATTGTTCCACTGGGGATTAGGCTTCAACATATGAATTTGGGGAGACATAAACATTCAGAATCTACAAGTTCTAAACTGTATAATTCTATCTATATGACATTGTTAAAATGGACAATGGACAATTACAAAACTGGAGAACAGATTAGAGGGTGAAGGCATTCAGGACGTGGAAGGAGATTAAACAGAGGTATGTGAGTAGGTGAGGGCAGACAAGGGCAGTAAAGGCGATTCTTGTGGTGCTGGAACTTTGTCTCTCAACTTTGTTTCTCAGCCTGTGGTGATGAGTACATGAACCTACATATGTGATAAACTGCATAAACTTACACACAGGCACACACATATAAGAAAAGCAGAAAAAAAATTGGAATAAAATCTGTAGTTTGTATTAATGTCAATATCCTAGTTGTGATATTGCCCCTTTGTTTTTCAATAGGTTCCTCTGGGGAAACTGAATAAAAGAAGCATAGGATTTTTCTATTTTATTTGTTACAACTGAATATGAAACAAAAATTATCTCAAAAAGTTTAATAAAAATGAGGCTTGTAGTATTTATTAGATAAAAAGTTGACTACTGTTACAAAACAATGCGCAGTGAAAGTTGGAAGAATACACCGTTACGGGGTTCAGTTGTGTGTACCAGATCTACTCTAGCCAGCACAGCAGGATTTAATACAGAGAAATGAGTGTTTATGAAGTCATTGGGAAGCTTGAGGAGTTTGTACTGACGCTCTGAACCACTCTGTAGAACAGGCCACTGAGGACCTCCTCTACTCTGTTGCCACATCAGGAAGTGCCTGCCACAGATGCAGGTGCTGGCACAAACCCCACTACTTCAGCTGTGATCAGCCAGCAGCACAGGTGCTTTGAGCTTTGAGTGGACAGAATACAACACAGGCCTGTGCTGTTGCCTTTACTGATTCAACACCTGTGCTGCTGTCAAGAGAAACTGCAGATGCATCAGGAGCATAAACTCCATCTCATTTTCACTTTCACAAATCCACATTCTGATATAGCGTGGGGTAGATGAGTCAGGTGAAAAATATGAGGCTTAAAGGAGTCTGAGAAATGTACCCTTTGCATTTCCAGATTCTAAAAGGAAGCAGAACTTGGTGTGAGAACTTGGAGTTTAGTGAGACATTCTGCAGCACCTGTCCCAGATATATACCAAAATTACCGCTAGAAATGGATCTCTTTATATCTTTAGTTGTCATTTTTCTTCTTCTTTTTTATTAGTCTGTATCTTTCTCTATATATGTCTTTTAAAAATATATGATGATAAAAGCAAAAACCTATTCCAGCTTAAAAAGTGAAACAAACAGGTAATCCATGAACTAGCATGGGTGGTGAAGGTGGGGTCACAGTGATTGAGATCTGATCCTCATTAAAGTACCATTAAAATCTGAGAGCTTGTGTTTCCATGATAAATGAGCGTCCCAGTCTAGAAAGCATTTGGCTCAGTTTAAAACTAAAATATATGCAATGAACAATATTACAAATGAGCAAAATAGACCAAGTGATACAACACTGCTAGAGAGGACTACGGTAAACTCATCCTGCCTGTTTGGTTTCAACTAACGATTGCATGTGAAAATTCAGGCCCAGGATTATTCAACTTTCTGATTTGTTTTTAAAGTGATTTTTTTTTAAATGAGAGATATCATTGTTTTAAATGTTATTTGTAACATGTTAAAATGTCGGCTTAGAATAGACAAGTCACAACAGCCCTTTGGTAGCTTGTTCTAGTGTTGTTAGGGGAGTCATTACAGGAAGTGAAAATATTTTTACCAGCACTATGAAGTCCAAACAGAAAATTTATTCAAGTTATATATATATATATATATATATATATATACACACACACACACATATATATTGTTTTTCAGACAGCCAGCAAACATGCAACCTCTGTTGTACCTGGAAGTCTAGTTTTGAAGTTCTAGTCGATTCCTTTATGAACATCACTAGCTGCATTGGAGGAAATCCAGCTAAGCCAATGGGAGAGCTTCTATAAGAAAAAATCGTGAGGTTTGGTAATTTTCCCAGAGAACCCTTTGGAACAAAGGCTGAGATGAGTTCAGAGCTACTGAGTGGGTCTCGCTTTGTCACCACCTCTTCCATGGGAACCATGTCAGCTGACAAGCTAAGGACAAGACACAATGGAGGAGGGAACATTTATACTTGAAATATTTACTGAATTAATCTCTGACACTCCCGCCTTCTAATGTGTTCATTAGAGGAAACCAGAGAAGAAGAAGAAGAAGAAGAAGAAGAAGAAGAAGAAGAAGAAGAAGAAGAAGAAGAAGAAGAAAG
>NW_026000225.1:595088-614147 GCF_001458135.2 Marmota marmota marmota | reverse complement strand
TGCTATTACTCTGATCATAAGATCAAATTAGTCCAGTCAAATTAAACAATTTACAATGCCTCCAATTTGGGGTGAGGGATTTCTGGCACCTCCCATGGTTACACCATGGCTCTGAGGGTCCTCTCTCTATCATGTGTTATAGGCTCCTCTTCCCTAGCTTTTTCTCACATGAAGCACCTGGTTTCTGGGTAGTGTTGTTTCTTTATGCCACCATTTCTGAAATGGATTTTTTGTGATTCAGGCTCTGTGTAAAATATTTAAATTAATAATTAATTAATGATTAATACTTAATTAATTAAAATTAATAATTAATTAATGAAATTAATCTGAAACTTCAGAAGAAGAAGAAGAAGAAGAAGAAGAAGAAGAAGAAGAAGAAGAAGAAAGAAGAAGAAGAAGAAGAAGAAGAAGAAGAAGAAGAAGAAGAAGAAGAAGAAGATGATTAGGCTGCCAAGAGAAGATAGAATTGGATAAATGCAAGAACTCTCATGACTTCTCTAATAACACTGAGAGCTTACATTGGTACAATGTTTTGTGTGTGCCAGGCAATGTCCTGAGCACCTCTCAAACATTAAGTTGTTCACTCTTCACTAGTCTCTGAGGTAGGTGAATGATTCTTATCTCCATATTAAAAAGGAAACTGAGGTACAGAGGTCAGGCAATATACTGGATTCAGTCTTTACCTCTCTGTATATCCAAGCTGTTTATGGCCCTAGTCTGTCTAGCAACGGCCTATACTGCTCTCAGCATTATAGAACCTGGTCACTGAAGCTGAGGGACTAGCTATAGAAAGGAGCCTGCTGCAGGCCAAGGGGACAGCTGCCGCAGCTTCTTTCAGCTCCCCCCACTACCACCACTGGTTGTGAGCATAATCTTTCAGTATCTTAGCCGTCTGTCTTTCAACTCCTGTCTGGGTTTCTTGTGACCTCTAAGGTGAGACCTACAAGTTATGTATGCATGGGCAAACCAGTAGTGATGCAATTTGATCAAATGAAAAATAAGAATCTGTAGATAAGCTCTTCTTTGCTATCCTCAGGGAGTATTTTTATATTGTTTCTCTGAAGATATCTAGCAAGACTGAGAAATCAGCCTGTCTTGGAGTGGTGATAGCGCCACTACATATTTCCTTGTATTTGTTCTTTCCATTTCCTGCACTCCATTTCACTGGAGTTGCACTCCCCAATAGTGTGAGTACATAATCTTTTTCCTTAGGCTGTGTGTTCTAGAGAACCCAGCTAAGACAAATAATTCAGGCAAAGTTATATAGCTAGTAAGTAATAGTGCTAGAATGAGAGCCCAAAAGTCTATTCCCAGAGTTTGTGGGTTTTTAAAATACTCAATATACTACATCTAAAGGAAAAAAAATAAAACCTTGGGTTACAAAGTTAATGTTATGTTTAAAAATAGCCTTCCCCTATCTACTAAGTATATTGCTGATATCTTGTACCCATTCCCAAACTTTAATCTTATCTTTGTTCCAGGCTGGATGCTGGAAGTCTCCTACATAAACTTCTAACCTTGTTTATTTTGTATCTTCCAACAAAAGTGTGTTGGCTATTAGAGGGCAGCATCTACCAGACCACAGTATAAGAAATCTCATGGAACATGTACCATGAACCCTATTGAACCATGGTCATACAACCATGTTTTAGAGCAGTTTTGTTTATGTTGGAAAATAATTCCAACCTTCTTCCCAACAAATACTTGTTCTATTTTATTACAAAGCAGGCAAGAAGTCAGGTACAAAGAAAAGAAACTTCGCAAAACAAAAACAGAAAAGCATACTTCTAGTGCTCACAAGGCCCTACTTTTGGTGAGGAAGACAGATGTATCAAGAAATAACTTTAAAAGTGTGATCAGGTTTTACATCTTCATTTTTCTTAATGAAATTTTATCTTTTGGTAGAACTTTATTTATTTGCTTACTAGGAAAAACTTTAGGCAAATAAATGAGGATCTTAATATAATTTTAAAGGAGTGACTTCACGGATCAATGTAAGGCAGGAAAAGCATAGACATTCAGAGAGGATCAGCAAACTGCAGTATGTGGGACTTCATCCACAAATAAAGTCATATTCAGCTATTTCTCTGATAATAATGCTGACATCTATCAAGTTGTGGCTCCACACCAGGCTTTTCAAAGCATTCTTCCTATTTTAGCTCACTTAAGTCTTACGAGGATCGTATAAGGCAGGCGCTACCCACATCTTTCTCATCTCACAGATGACAAACTGGAGCACGGAGCATTTAAATCTTCATGGACACCGAGATAGCTGGGGTGTGGCTGGTATCTTAGTGCTGGGAGCTCGACTGCAGAGTCTCCCTTAATACCCACATATCAGCCGCCTTTCTCTCTTAGATCTGGTTTTGCACCACCCTCAGTGGCTTCATACCTTCCAATTTTCCTAGAAATGACTTCTGATTTTTAAAAATTATGCCATACACCTTTCAGAAATAATTTTGCATTTCTACATATATGATCTCTATATGATAAGAATAATATATAGTGCCCAAATTGGGACAATTTTGAGAGCAGAAAAGGGGATACTATTAATAATTAAGCCAGGACAGCAGGTGAAACCAGGACAGTTCCACCTCTAAGCTAAAATGTAGAGTTACTTAAACATACATCATCATCTGCCCATAGAAAGAAACAGCAGAATTTGTGCATGCTAGAACTAGAACACATAAGCAGAACACATCCATCAGAATATTACAGTTTAGAAGAAATCAAGAGCCCCTTAGAATGGAATCCTTCAAAGACTTTCTGTTTCTACAAACTAATATTTCAAAATTAATGATCCAAGTATCTCATGAAAAGCCCCCATTATATGGTTTTGCCTACCTTTTACACTTCATGTCCAAATTACTTCCTTCTTCTTCCTCTGATCTATATCCTAATGGGTGGATTATGTCAAGATTTCTATTCTTGCCATGCCTCCCTGTCTTGGGCATACTGTACTGTTTGAACTTCAATGGAACTCTGCTACTTGACCCCAACTCAGAGTATATTCTTTCAATTTTTACCACGCATTTTTCATAAAACTTGGCTGATTTTCATATAATAATTACGGTATGTCTCATTTTTAACTGGACTTTTTATTTTGAGATAATGTTTTGCCTCACATTAAGTTGTAACAGATAATACAGAGAAACTATGTATCTTTTATCTAGTTTCTCCATGGTAATATCTTGGAAAACTATAGTATAAAATCACAGCCAGGATACTGACATTGACAAAATCTACAGATTTTATTTAAATTTTCTCTATTGTATTTATACTTGCATGTGTGCATGTGTATGTACATGTCATTGTTTTTTCTTAGAATGCCATGAACTCTGTTTTGCAAGTGGCCATGCCATAAGCATTGTTGAAAAACCAATGCAGAACTGAGCATTTTTTTTTCACAAGAATGCAAGTTCCTTGAACACAAGACTTGGTTCAAGTAAGCAATAGATCCAGGTGGCTTATCTGGATTTAAATGCTTCTGAACTCAGTTGATCTGGCTCTCAAAGGAGGAGGAGGAGATTTTTAAGTCAAAGTTTGAGAGAAGACTCTATAACCCAATGAAACAGCACATAAAAGTGCAGTGACTATAGGAATGTTATAATAAAGAAGAAGAAACCAAGAGAAGAGGCTACAATGAGAATAGGGCCCAGATATGTGGTACTGTGACATGTGCTAACACAACCCGAAGACTAATATATTAGACTGAGCTACTTGCTCAGCCAAAGATGATCCTACTTTATCCCTGATACCAAAGACTGCTCATTTATCATCTGAATTCTGAGAGTGTCAGACTACTCCTGGAATAGTATGATCAGATTCTCTTGCATACCATAGAAAAGAAAATAGCCTCTCCATTATTAGAAAAATGTTATTAACCTTTCAAAAACTTACCATTTTGTTTTCTTGGAGTTTGGTCAAGGTTTTACATTTATCTTGAAAATGCTAGTTTCTGCACTATTTTTAATTGAAGGCCTTTAGGGCAAATTCAATTAAGTTGTGGTATATGAACTGAAACTTGCAATATATTAAAAATATTCCACCACACAGTTCACTAATTGCCCAATTTCTAATTTGAGTCCCATTGTCATTCTAACTTTGCACTCAAACTCAGAAAGACATGCTCAGAAGAAATGACTGAGGGCTTCAACAATCACAAATATGCCCCAGATGTAATTTTGGCTTCCAACCTTAACTGGTGCTTAGAGGATCACAGAGCTAAAACGGGCTCCAGAGATCCACTTTCAGACCCTCTCTGTTATAAATGAGCAATCTGGTGTCAAAGAATTAACCCATTCAACAAAGGTGGCAGACATATGGATGGAAACCAAGGATCCTGACATTGAGCTCTCTTAGCCCTGCCCCAGATGGGAAAGTATTCTCCTCATCTTGTGTTCTCGGATGACATTCACTCTATAGAGGCCCTATAATGAGGGCACTAACACTGGCCTAATAGTGAAGGGGAAAGAAGCAGGGATGGATCTTTCTTTCAATAATATCAAAATATCTACCTAGCCTGTTATAAACTATACTATCTTTGTCATTGTCCTTATATTTCATTATCACCCAACAGAACAGGACATAATACCCTCTCCTCCTCCAGAAGGAGCTATGTCCCCACAAAGTTCATCAAGTCTCAGGAGAGGAAGAAAAAGAGGAGGTTTAAGGTTCTAAATCTTAATCTAAGTCACACTATATATTGGCAACACCAGAAAGCACTTCAAGGCTAAATTTGAATTATCTATTAGCAATTGTTTTTCACTAACCACAGCTGTCCGCCTCTTGTTAGCAAAGTGAAAGCCAAGCTACTGAACAGCTGCTTCATATCCCCACACAATTGTTAGGGCAAATGTCCATAAATCATTATGCAAATTCGCTGACTGAGACCATGTTTATATAATTGCTTTCAATTGAATATACTGAATTCTGTGTTTCAGGAATATTTTAGACAGGTATATCTCATAACCTAGAGGATAGTACTTGATTTCTCCTACTTAATAAATATTGTTACAATATCTTTTTAATTAAAATACAGTTTTGATTTAAAAGTACCATACCAGGAATCCAAGCACTCAACACAACTGTTTCATTTTGTCTATCTGCCCTCTAGGGTTTAAAATTCTGCTTGTACATCTAAAAAGCACCATGGATGTACCCTTTTGCAGTTTTGCATTTTACAATTTAATATATAATAAGCATTTTTTCTTACTTGATTTTTATTTCTTATTTTAAATGACTGTAATAGTCTATCACTTTGATGTGCTCTAATTTAGCAGTTTTTCTCTCTTTTAGCTTTATTGCTAGTATAAATTGCTTCCATAAACATATTTTGGCTTTTTTTTTCTGTTGCTTTTTCTCCCCCTTGGGGAGAGGAGAATTCAAGTTTGAACCAATGATGTAAATATTGTTACGTCACCTATTGTACATTACTATATTGATTTCCAAAAGTGATATACTAATTTGCAATGCCACCAAGAGAATATGTATGTGGAAATTTTCCAGGAATTTCACCATCTTGTCTTCTATTAATTTATTTATTGCTAATTGCTAGGTTGTACAAATGCACTCAGGATTCAATATGATATTTATTTGATGAATTGATTTGTTCATTAAATTTATCAGTCAAGAACCATTTATTGCATAAATGCCTTGCTAGGAGGTGAAAAAGAGAGAGATAAATGAAATCCTGTGGCCCCCAAAGGACCTCCACATCTAAGCTGGCAGCAGGACAGAGGCATTTACAGCAGAGTATTTCGTGAATGATGGCAGAATTACACACAGGCCACTGTGAGAGCATGCAGGGGCCATCAACTCGAGATGGAGGTACAAGAAATGATTTCAAAAGTGAAGTGATAAATGGGGAACATGAATATTCCAGAAAGAGAAACAGAGGAAATCATGGGCAAAGACACGGAGACATGAGAGGGGAAAATCATCTTGGAAGACCTATGGAGCCAAGCTCAGAGATCTGCAGAACTCTGGGGAGCTAAATGGTAAGAAAAACAGGCATATTAGTTAGGACTATTTTGGCGTCAAGTGTCCTTAATGTCAAGTAGAGAAAGCTTAAGCAAAGAAAAGGAGTAGGAAGAAGAGAGGGAGAATTATAAAGAGCTGTAGTATCTCAGTGATTCTGAAGACAGCAATATGTCCAGATCTTAGAAGCAGTTATAATCAGAAAATGTGAATCCCGACATGCATCTCTCCCCTCTCCCATCTGTTTCTCACTAGATCTCAGTCTCTTTTTTTCTCTCTCTCTTTCTCTCTGTCCTTCATCTTTGCTTTTCTTACCTACAACTTCATTTTTCCAGTTGGTTAGCAGGAAATGTAGCTACCGGCAGCTTTACAACTTCAAATTTAGATACCCAAATTGAGAATGTCTCGCTTTCTTAGCGCCAATTCAAAAGTTCCCAATTAGTTCTCGAATTGCCCCTACTTGGGTCAGAGACCCACCTGTGATACAATTTCCTGAGCCACGAAGGCAAGGCATGAGGGCTCCCTAACAGGAAATTCCTATGGAAAATGTGACAATCACACTGGAGGTGATTATTGAGAAAAAGTGGGAGTGTGTGGTAAGATAGTAATAAAACAAAACCATATATATTCATTATTATTAAAGAGAAAACTTGTAATATGATCATGAATTACATTGAATGATATACCAAGGACTTCTTCTATGCCAATACAATCATTTCACATGGTCAACTGTGTATCTCTTATTCTCACACCTTGCCTGCTGTTTGTTATAGTTTGGATGTTAAATATCCCCCATAGGTCACGTGCTGAAGCCTCATAGGACCATGCTATTGGAAAGTGGAAACATTAGGAGATGGACCTTGTTGGAGGAAGTAGGCCACAGTGGAATGGCTTCCAGTGTTTATTTAGTTCCATTCCCTACCTCTCTCTCTCTTTCTGCTTCCTGGTTGTCATGAGGTGAGCAGCTTTGCTATGACACATTCCTCCACGCCTTGGTGTTCTATTTTATCACAAACACAAAAACCAATTGAGCTTCCTTTGTTTTTCCTCAGGCATTTTGTCACAGCACCAGAAAACCAACTAATATATAGTTTTGAGATGATTTTGGTTGCAGTCCTCTTTTGGGAGCTATTAAGAGAAGGAGGGAGTTACACACCTCCTAAGTCTTCAATATTGGCAAACTAGCTACCAGCTTTTTGGGATGTGCCCCAAAAAACACAGTATAATTGGAACATGTTTAATCTTGACTTTGACCTCAAAGGAGATCTGTGGGCCTCTGCCCATAATCTGATAGAAAAACTTACTCAAACAGGGCCATCGGCTGCTGTTTCTTCTGGTTTGGGGCTTCTACCTCAGTCTCTACTTAGAGAGTTGGGGCACGTTTAATTCCTTCCTCATTCCCTAATCTCATCCCTTTTCAGTGCTTTCCATCTAAGTGTAATCCATAAGGTTATTTCTGCAGTAAGTGGTTAAAAAAGATAAGAAAAAGAAAATAAAACTGAAGAGATTTTGAGCAGGAGTCTGGGATAAGCAAATTTCTATTTTTAATATGTTTTTAGGCTAAAAAGATCATTCTGGCAGCTCCAAGGATGGATTGCTATGGATTGAAGCTAGAGAAAACAACAGAAGTTAGGGGGATTGTTCTATTAATCTATGTGAGAAATGATAAAAACCTGAACTAAGGTTGTGGCAGTGGAGAGAGTGATGGGGAGATAGATGTTAGATACTGATAAGATGTGATGAATCACAGACAGAGCTTTCGGAACACAGACTAGAAAGCAAACAGCACAAACTAGCTCCTACAATAAATAGGTTTGCTAATCAAACATTAGGTCCAGAAAGAAGATAGAACTCAGAGTCACAGTAACTCCTGCTCACCTGGATGTCACAGATCCTCCACTTGATTTCCTTGGATGTTTGTTGTCTTAATTTTACTCTTAAGATAGTAGCAGAAGGGTTACAACAATTACAGACTTCATGTCTTACATAGAAATGAAATCATCCCTAGAAAAAGGATCATTTTGAGATCTTGCCTACCCATTAATTACGGACAAACTTCCCAGAAGCTCCCAATCTCTCCTTGATTTACACAGAATCCTTGAATTTGGTCACATGTCCATTAAATCAATCACGGTCAAGTGGCATGGGATCACTATTGGCCCATCAAGAATGTTCCTGAAATAGATGATGGGAATCACTTCCCAGAAGCAAATTGGCTGTGTCCAATGTGGGGAACACAGAGAAAACACTTGAACAAAATCAGTGTTTTCTAGAAATGGCAGAGTGAATGTGGTTGTGCCCCAGACAGCTAGTGTAGCTCAATATAATCAGTTGTTGTCTTGGTGCAGGCAAGAGAGTGGAGGGAGCAACTATCACTATCCTGAGGTTTACTGAGCTGCATGGTTAGGCAAATTCACCAGGATAAGGAAGCCAGAATTAAGATAAACAGATTTGGGCAGAGATTAATTTGGATGACAGCCACATAAAAATGTCAGATAGACAGCTAAATAGGCAGGTATGTGTGTGGGTTTGAAGCTAAAGAAAGGATTTGGATTAAAGAAGTAGTTTTGGAAGTTGTCACCATATGGAAGTTATATAGCATACAGGTGCATGGTGAGGTCATTGTTGGATGAGATTATTTTAAAAAATGTGCACAGTGAGAGAAACAAAGAATTCATTTCCAGAAGAGGCCAAAGTATAAGGCTTGGAGCTCATTAAATGCATTTGCATATCAAAGTGGTGTTTCTTGAATTTGGATGGCTGTTGCAGTGAAAATTTCTACATAACTAAATGATTTCTAAGTTCCACTTGACAGCTCATTATTTCTAAAGCAATACCCCCCTCCCCCTGACAAAATTCACTTATACTAAAGAGTATGGAAAAGTCTTTGGAGTTAGGAGCAATGGGATTTGACCTTAAATAATAAATACTTCATGGATTGTAGAAGTGTTTGAAATCCTTTTATGACACAAATAACCAGCTATGGTTAATAGGCCAGATGGCTTCTACTGGGATGAAGACAAGTTTGGTGAACTTATAGTTGGTGACTTTGCAGTTAGATTTAATAAATTAAACTTGACAATCTTGTAGGAGGGACTTATCAAGAGCTCAAAGAATATTAAGGTCAAATCTAAAAAAAAACAAGTTTAGGAATCTCAGGCTATTAAATTGAAAACGAACAAATGATAAATGTAGGGAGAAAAGTCATCTGAGTTTTCTGGACTTCTAGGAGCTATGAAGACGGTAAGCCTGGCTCTCTAGGCTTTAACTATCCCCCATGATAAGGCAAGCTCCTAGGTGATCCAGAGAGAAAAACTGCCCTCACAAATTTGTGTACTCAGACTCAGGAAGCAAAGCCTTTTCTACTTATTCATTTGAGCCCACTCAGCCAGAGAGAAGCCTGGGCCATCAAAACTGTGATGGAGGGGAAAAAATACTAAGCAGGCAGACCTGACCTCTTCCAAGCATTCTAGTTCCTTTTTTAGAAGATATTTCGCATACCCATAAAAAGGGTCTCGTGGACAATTTTCCTAAGGCAGAAAGAAAGGTTGTTTCAATGCTAGAAGCACCCAACCCTGACAAATACCTTAGGAAATTCAGGAAAACCTAAAGGTGAGATATTTCTCTCTCCTTTTTCAGCCATGAAGTACAGCCACTTAACTGATTAAAAAGGGAAACAGAGGCAGAGCAGGAGTCAGAGGATGCCATAAGATTTGGGAACGCCAGGCATTTCCAAATTCCAGCTCTGGAATTTTCTGTAGTCAGTAGGCACTGACCTATCAAGTAGTAAGAAAAATGGAAAGGGCCAGCCAGATTGCATGACACTCAGCTGCTGCCTGAATGTGACTTTGCAAGCCAAATTTTCTTATTCACTTTCTTCATTTAGAAAATAAGTGGGGGGGGGTCATAAATCTCTGAGTGAGAATTGTAGTCAAGTACAAATTCCCCCTGTTTAACTGCTAGTTGAACTGCCCCCATGACTTTGGGAGGAATTATTTAACCTCTCTGTGCTTTAGGTTTAGCACTGTGAAAAGGATTTGCAACTTGCACTATGCCCCAAACAGTGCCTGGTACCTTGCGAACATCATGCAAGTTGGTTACTTTTATTCCAGCTTTAATTTTACATAAATCTGTAATTCTGGGACCAGCAATTAGCTTGATTCTTTTAGCTCATATCAAGACTCCTAGGAATTAAAAGTGCTTCAATAGACATGGTCATATTCTGGAAATATTTGATAGCCAGAAGCTAGGTTTGCTAAGCTGCCTTTTAAAATTTCTGTTAAATATTTCTAAGCCCTTTCAGAAAAGGTTGTTTTCAAAATAAGGTAAAGATTTCAATTAGGCAATGTCTTGTAAAACTCTGCCCTCCAGGGTCTCTCTTCTTTGTATTACATAGGGTGGTATTAGAATTAATTATCAGAAGAGATGGATGAGAGTCTACTGGCTGCTTGATGAAAACTCTCACTGCCCCTGGCTCAGGAACATCCAAACCTGGAGCAAGTCCACTGTAATTACAGTGGGTTGGAATAAGGGAAGAATAGACACATCCTGAAGGAAAGAATGTTACTTAAAACTTTACCCAAGAAAGAAAAGTATCATTTTAAGATATACCTTTCATTCACTCATCCATTCATTCCTCTTTCTCTTGTCTTTTATTTTATATCCCTTTAAATTAGGATTATGCAGGAGAGGCG
Organism: Marmota marmota marmota; assembly: GCF_001458135.2. NCBI lineage: Eukaryota > Metazoa > Chordata > Mammalia > Rodentia > Sciuridae > Marmota > Marmota marmota. The sequence goes on along the minus strand of NW_026000225.1, from coordinate 603,474 downwards.
CTTGGGTTTCCTTGATAAAATTAGGATTCCTGTTCTTTTCCCCTTGGTTTTTTAAAGCTGGAATGGGGTCAGTGATTTGTACTTTTAACAACTAAAGCATAAGATTCCACTGCTATGAAAATGGAATTCAATTTGGGATACTACTACTTGACAGAGAAGGTAAAGTCATGAGTCAAGAGTACTCATCATAGATGTGGATGACTCTTCCATATTTATGTCATGACTTTTATTGGGTAACATATTTAATTGGGAATATATTTTCATTAATATTTTCTATTAATAGATATTCAGAAATATTTGCCCAACAATCCATTTGTACTGTTCAAAGCAGACTGGATACTGTGAAGAAACAGCAACACATGGCTACAACATTCATGATTCAGAGAAAATTCTAGGGGCCAATGTCAGAGGGCTAGAATACAGTTTATAGTAGATATGAATATGCCAACTATTTCATTTGCAAGGTTTTATTTAAATTTACCTTTGAGGACACTCTGGAAGGCAGGGCCAATTAACATTTTACCAGTTACCTAATAAGTCCCTGTGGAAACTTGAATTAATTGGTATCATAATTCCTGTTTATGGCAGTGATAGTTTAATGTCATTTTCAGCTTGGCATGATCAGTGCTTGCCCATATCTTCTTCATCCTGTCTGTTCTAGATGGGGCCACTGGACATAAGGGAGAAAGAGAATACAAAAGGAGAGTCTGGGACTTGGGTCAGGCCTTAGGCATTAGTCTCAGGGTGAAGAGGTAACAGCCAATTATTTATAATGGTACTGTTATCCAATATGTCCATGGTTCTGGGTTTCAGGACACTGTACCAGGACTCTCAGGAGAAGATGGCAGTAGTTTGGTATGGACTATTATAATGGAAATGATCACACCCAGCAGTGAGTACTCTAAGGCAGTAGTACATTGGGACAGGATTCTCAGAAGAGACCTTGCAAAAGTCAAGCAGGTGTCAGGCCCTGTCCCTTGGTCTGAGTTCAAGGCAGAATCTAGTCCTGGGATGATAAGCAGAAACTCACATATGGGATGGCATGAATCCAGAGCTGCAGGCCAATGAATACCTGGTTGTTCAGGGTTCAACCTAAGGCCACATGCCCACATTTTAGGACATCTGTCCAAAAATCTTTCTCAATATTCTGTTGGGCATAAATTGTTTACAATTCTTTCTGATCTAATCAGAATTGTCAGAGGATATTAAAAAAATATTTCAGAATTAAAATAATTGCTCCTAGTTCCCACTGCTGGGAAGAGAATATACAGGTAACCCTAAGAAATGGAACTCTCTGGAGTCATCAACCTGCTTGGAGGATAAATGCTGGTTCTAAAAATATATCCTCTAAGAATCCAGTGTTCTAGAATAGTTTGATCTTCAGGTTTAAATAGCACTTTTCACTTTGGAAGCCTGATGATATGTATAGGACGGAATCTCCAATGCCATACTTAAAACATTTCTCCTGTGCCCTCTTCACGTTATTACTCTGATCCAGGTACTGAGGTAGGCATAATATGTGTGTTTTTATGTGTATGTTTGTGTGTGTGGGGGGGTGTACATGGTTTTATCTAATTTATTTCTCATAATAACCCTGAGAGTTGGCACTGTTACTTCATTTTATGAAGGAGCAAAATGAGTTTCAGGTGAAGCATCTTACCCAGAATCAAAAAGCTGGCAAGAGTGTTGTTGGGTTTGAACTTGCACTCTACCTCAAACCCTGCCTCTTACCCACTTTGCTCTGTTGTTGAAAGGCATATTGAGCAGCTGAAGGAAGCCAGGATCTGATGGAAATATAGGACCCAAGTGGCAGATCTGCCTTTATCTAACTTTGCAAACTTTCTTAATTATCTTCCACTCAATAAAAATAAACAAAAGAAATTGTAAATAATCTTATGTGTTTAAAGCACTGCTGTAGTTACAAAAAGAGGCAAAGGGTCTGGTTCTTATAGAGCATACACCACAATACAGGGTAACCTGGTATCATCTGTATTACAGATAATAAAAAATAAATCTAATAAATTCATTATAAAATATAGTATAATAAATGGTATAATAAGTTTAAAAATAAATTTTAAAAGTGAATAAAAGCAGACATTTATTGTTAACAAATAATGAATCCTATAAGGAAATTAAATTGCAGAAAAGGGATATTGGAAAAGTGGGGGATGGGTATATAGTAATTTTAAATGGGTAATCAAGATTGCCTTAGACTCATAGAGAGTGTAATTTTAATATTTGATTAAAAAAATAAACCTGAGGAAAGTGAAAAAGTTAGACAAATATCAGAGAAGAGGATTCCAAGCAGAGACCAATGTAAAACCCACCAGACTAGAGCTTGCCTGGAGCATTTGAGGAATAACAGGTGGCCAGCATGGCTCTAGTGATGTCAGAGACCTGTGACCATCCAAGTCAGGAAACTATTATGAAGGATTTGGTTTCTACTTGGTAGGAAATGGGTAGCCACAGAATTTTGAGCAGGGATGGGACACAACCTAAATTTACTTTTTAAAAGAATTTTCCTAACTATTCTGCTGAGAATAGACTCCAGAGAAGCAGGGGGCGGGGTACGGCAAGGAGACCCATTATGTGGAAGCTATCATAATGTCCAGGTGGAAAGGAGGTAGCCTGAGGTAGGAGTACTGAAGGTGGGGGAAATTTTACCTAATTCTGAATTTCTTTTAAGGGTAGAACCAACAAGTTTTTTTCCTGGTGGATTTAATATAGGATATAGGTTGGGAGAGGAGAAGAAGGAGTCTTGGAAGATGATTATATGGAAGGAACGTGTTATCTTCACTAAGATGGGGGAGACAAGGAGTTGTGGGGTCAATATCAGGTGCTCACATTGGAGCACGTTAAGTTTGAAATACTTATTAGATATCAAAATTAAATTTTAAAGTTTCCCATTGCTATATGGGTCTGGAGTTTAGAAGAGAAGTCTGAGCAGTAGCTCAAGAGTCATCAGCATATAGATGGTGTTATCAGGCCAGATTCTGCAGGAAACAGAGACACATTCAAAGGCTTTAACTGAACAGAATTTAATAAAGGGGCTATTTACAGAGATGTTGGCAGGATTCAAGGGATTTATAAGGGATAGTGAGCATCAAGGGACCTGCAAATATGGAAAGTCATTACCACTTTCAGGCTTGTAGGAGAAATGGAGAGGGAACAGTGTGCCTGGAGCCAGTGAGGATTAGAGCCAAGGAAAATTCCATTTCCTGCAGCTACCTCCCTATCGACCAACCAGACAGAAGGGAGTCTGCAAGTGTGGCTGGGTAATGTAGTTTGCAGTGATGGCTTCCTGGGTTATGGAGCAGGACAGAGGAGGTGGAGAAACAATCTGGGGATGTAAAACAAAATGGAGAACCAACATGTATATTATGTATAAAGCCTGTGATTACATAAGATCATTAAGAAAACAAGAAAGTAGCATTGGGAAGGGGACGAAGAAATGAGCCTGGGGCTCATCATTAAGAGATGTGGGAGCAGAGGAAGAACTAGTAATGTCACTATGCTGAAATAGCCTGCAAGATAGTACAGGCCATAGAAAGCGGGTATGGGACCCTGGATGCTAACAGGAGAATATTTATCAAAAGTAAAGATATGTTCAATTGTATCAAATGCAGCTGACATATTAAGTAGATGCACACTAACAACTGGCGTGAACACCATGGAACGTGTTACTGGAGTCCTGGACAAGAGCCATTTAAATGGAGTTGTTGGGACAAACATCCACCTCATAGAATAGCTTCAAGGTAGAACAGGATGAGAGGGATTTCTGACTTCAAGAGAAACTATTTTTTCCCCTAGGAGTTTTACTACACAGGGAACCTAAATAATGGAAACAAAATTATGAAATAAACAAGAGTCAACATCTAATACTAATCCATAGCTTGTAGGAGGCAGAACTAATGCACAAATTCCTGGTGTTTATTACAAAATCCTTGTTCTATTCTGCTCCTTTTCCAGCCTCATGTTCTCCTTCTTTTTCCTGTATCATCTTTGCCTTTATTTATTCTGTTTGGGTTCTTCCCTGCCTATCTGGTTCTCCAAAATTTCTACCTCCTCAGCCCCAACCACTTCCCCCTTATTAACAATCAACCCTGATAACATCAATCATCCTTTAGTGCAATTATGTTCCCCATCCCAAGTACCATTTTTTTCTCTTAAAATGAGCCCTTCTTGCAAATATGGAGTTCTATCCTCTTCCCACAATCAGCCTGTAATGGAGGAATTTCATGCATTGGTAGAGGAAGAACAGGGACCTCCAAAAGACACTGAAATCTAGCTGCGAAGATCAGCATCTATGCTTCTGAAAGATTATTCTTTCTCTTCATGGTATTATTTAGACAACTACTTATTCTTCAATTGAAGTGCTCAAAAATTTATGATCCCAACATCTTGGCAGGTCATAACTACACTGCCTGGTTTCTTGGCTTAAAGTTGATGAATGCTGTTTTCTATACCCATTCTTAATATTCTGTTTTCTCTCTCGCTCTTTTTTCTCTTTCTTGTTCTCTCTTTATTTTGCTGTTTCTCTCTGTTACACATGCACACACGTGTACCACATATATACACACAGAGCTCTTCTTCAAAGGGACTACTTTCATTCAGACTCTGCTTTCTTTCTGATCATGGTGCTTAGAACTTGGAGAGGATTTGGGAGGATGGAGTGACCTGCCACTGTTGCTAATAGGTAGGATCAATATCACGAAATGTGCCACATCCTTCTTCATTTTCTCATCATGCAGCGATCAATAGCCTTGCCTTGCCTGTAAACCTTTCTCAAAGGTTCAACACTTTTCATTTCCTGGGCTGGGCTTTTTTACTCCAAGGTACTCCATACAGAAAAGGAGGGGCTGGCCCTAAACTTGCCAAGTTGGAGTGTTGTGCTCACTACTTTAGCCCCATATTATGCCCACAGGTTTACAGATGTGCAGGTGTACAAGAATATGGCTCTGTGTCTGCGTGCACATGTATATTATCTAAAAATAAGTAGATCAATAACTTCCACTTTACCCTCAGAAAACGAATTTACCTGACGAGGAACAAAGGGCAGAAAGATTTATTCTTCCCTGTAAATTAATGCCATATGGAAAAACTCATTTGCTCCTAAGACTTTATATGGCCAACATTTGGTATAGGTGAATTACATTACTAGGTTTCAAAGAATTCTACTCTGCCCAGTTTATGATACTGTTTATTTTTTTTCTTTTGTGGTGTTGTGGATCAAATCTAGGGCCTTGAGTATGCTAGACAAGCACTCTACCACTGAGCTACATTGCTAGGCCTATGACACTCACTCTGGATTTAAAAGAAATGTGCTCTGATAAAGGACTTGTGGAACAATGTATCTGATCCTAGGCAGAACAATACATGTCTACATGTTATAATTCAGAGGGACAGAAGTTTACCCTTATTGCTAACAGAAAATAACACCTGCCCCAGGCCACCTCAATACTTCAAACTCCCACATCATTGACTAGTTTAGGGTTGGGTCTTGAAGGCACCAGTTAAAAGGTAAACAGACTGTTAGAGAAAAAGAGCTACAGCTGTCAATCAGCCCTGTGATCAGGAGAGCAAACAATTGACACTTGACAGTATACTGTGTTGCTAAGCTAGAATGTTCAGTAGATTAGGAGTATTCAACGCATTTTGACTCATGATCTTTTCAATCTACCCTGCCATCATTAATCACAAAGCACATGAATAACAAATTAAAGTTAGCCCTAGAAAATTCTGAAGCAATGAGGGCCAGGAAAGACGTCATAAACAAAACAATAGCATCTCACAGACATTAACCTCTTACTCTCTGGGGCCAATGAGTACGTGAACTTGTGTGGCAAAAAGCACATTGAAAAGACTGAGGGATGGTCCTTAAATTCATATGGAATAATAAAAGACATAGAATCCCAAAGCAATATTGAACCAGAAGAGAAATGCTGGAGGCATCACAATACCTGATCTCAAATTATACTTCAGAGCTATAGTAACAAGAACAGCATAGTATTGGTATAAAAACACACATGAAGACCAATGGAATAGAATAGATGACACAGAGATAAACCCACATAGATACAATCATCTAATACTTAGCATAGGTGCCAAAAATAAATATTGGAGAAAAGATGGTCTTTTTAACAAATGGTTCTGGAAGAACTGAATGTCCATTTGTAGAAGAATAAAACTAGATCCTTATCTTTTGCCCTTCACAAAAGTCAACTCAAAGTGGATGAAAGACCAAGGAATTTGATCAGAAACCTTTCGACTGCTGGAAGAAAACACAGTATCAACACTCAAACATTTTGACATAGGCAGCAATTTCCTTACCAAGATTCCTAAAGTTAAATAAATGAAACCAAGAATTGATAAGTGAGACAGCATCAAATTAAAACTTTTGCACAGAAGAAGAAACAAGAGCAGGAAAGTAGAGCCTATAGAATGGAAAAAAAATGCCCACCATTCTTCTTACAGTGGATTAATATCCAGAATATATATATATATATATAAACTTAAAATCCCAAACCCCTAAATATCCCAATAAATTAAAGGGGAAATGAACTAAACAGACATTTCTCAAAAGAAGAAATACACATAGCCAACATATATGTGAAAAGAGGCTCAACATCCTTAGCAATCAGGGAAACACAAATCAAAACTACACTGAGATTTCATCTCATTCCAGGTAGAATGGCAACCACCAAGAATATAAATAATAGTGCTGATGAGGATGTGGAAAAAATGGTACACTCATACATTGTTGGTGGGACTGAAAATTAGTATAACCACTTTGGAAAGAAGTATGGAGATTCCTCAATAAACTAAGAATAGAACCAACATATGACACAGCTATCCCACTACTTGGTATTTATCTGAAAGAACTAAAATAAGCACTACAGTGATATAATCACATCAATGTTTATAGCAGCATAATTTACAAAAGCCAAGTTATGGAACCAGCCCAGGTTTACAATCAACAGATGAATGGATGAAGAAAATGTGATATATATATTTTAATAATATAAATTTCCTCAATCACAAAGAAGAATGAAATTATGGGTATGGTATTTGTTGTTAAATGGATGACACTGTGGAACATCAGTGGAATAAGCAGACTCAGAAGCTAAAGGTTGAATTCTTTCCCTCACATATGGAAGCTAGAGCAAAATAAGAGAAAAAAATGGGGCAGTGTGGAATGGGGAATCCCATGAAAATAGAAGGGAGATCAGTGGAGCAGAGGAAGAGAGTGGGGAGTGGGATAAGGGGAATGGGAAAAAGGAGGATTCTAGAAAAACATGTTCAAAAAGGCATGCTATGAACCATCTAAGCCCAGAAAGGTGGAGGGATTAGCAGGGTATCTGGCTGCCTGAGGCTTCTCTCTAGAGTTATTTAATGTTATAGTTCCATTATTCTGATGTAGAATTATAGTCTGATGAGAGATCCCAGACAGAGGCTAGAAAGGACTTTTTCTCAACCTCAGCAAGAATCTTAGCCATTCAGGTCAGGAGATTCCATTACCTGTGTGGTGAGGTATTGTCAAATACAACTTCACAGACAAACCTATGAGAAGGAAAATAAAGTATGAGGACAGCCAAGCAGATAACTTTCCAGAAAGCACCTATATTTTACAATTTGGCTGGTGTAGAAAAAAATATTCAGGTTCAGAAACATACTACATTTTTTTGGTTGCTGAAGCCCAAATATGCTGGCTTATGATTTCCAGTGACAAATGACATAATCTGTAGCTTCCAGAAAGAAATTTTACTTCTCTTCTTTTTCTTGGATCTTAAGTAGTCTGCAGAATGAATGCATAGTTAGAGATCGTAGGCAATGATGAACCAAGCCTGCAATGTTGAAATTCTTAGAAATTGTTTTCCCATATATCCACTGAACAGGTATGAAAATTACAGGTACTCATTTATTTTATTGTGTTTTGCTATTTTTTCCTTATTATTACATCTGTTATGATGATCTTTGAAGCTGCTGTTGTACTTGTTTTAGGCTCCACAACTGTATTCATATAAGATAGCAAACATGCATCTTATGAATGAATAAAGAAAGTTGTTTCTTGAGATGCAAACCACTTCTGGTGAAGATGCTGTGAATATTGTTGAAATGACAACAAATGATATTACATACACTTAGTTGATATAAAGCAGCAGCAGGTTTTGAGAGGATTGGCTCCAGTTGTGAAAGCTCTGTGGATAAAATGCTATCAAACAATATCACATCCTACAGAGAAATCTTCTGAGAAAGAAAGTAAATCAATGTGGCAAACTTCATTGTAGTCTTGTAAGAAATTGTTACATCCACCTCAAACTTCAGCCTCCTAATCAGTCTGCAGTCATTGACATTAAGACAAGGCCCTCCACCAGCAAAAAAAAAA
>NW_026000225.1:587103-589563 GCF_001458135.2 Marmota marmota marmota | reverse complement strand
AAGAAAGAAAGAAAGAAAGAAAGAAAGAAAGAAAGAAAGAAAGAAAGAAAGAAAGAAAGAAAGAAAGAAAGAAAGAAAGAAAGAGAGAGAGAAAGGAAAGAAGGAAGGGAGGGAGGAAGGGAGGATGGGAGGAAGGAGGATGGGAGGGTAGGGAAAAAAAAACCTTCTTAAAGCTGTTTAAATTTTTCTGATTTGGCATGTTATTAGTTCCTTGTAGGAATTTTGACTTGGATCCAAGATATTTTCTGATCTTCAAATCAAAAACCTCAAAGTCATCTTAATCTTCTCTCATCCCTCTAATTTCCACTAATTATCTCCTCTCTACCTTTCCTGACAGGTATACCACCCAAACATTTCTAGAAATAGGCATCTCCTTTATAACACAGTGATTGTCTTATTAGCTGAGATCTTGATCATTGCTTGTCGGAGGTTTCCAACAGCTTTCTAAATGGTTGTCCTGCCTCTGCTTTCATTCCTCTTTTATCTGTCCTTTATGCTGCCAACAGGATGGCAGAGCCTTTCCCAGGTTTCCAGTGCTAAGAAGACAATTTCCAAACATTCTAGTATGGCAGTAAGACACATCACATTGTGCACTTGATTGGCTTCCCAACGTTCTCTTTGATGTCTCCTTTTTTCCTGCTCTTAGCTGCCTCCTCTCAACTAATAACAGACCATGGATGAGCTCTGCAGTCAGCCATTTGCTGTCAAATCATAGGCAAATTCAGCAATGATCTTGGCATGAGACAAACAGGAGTGGGGAGAAGAGTCAATAATTTAAATGAATTGTGTTTCTGGCTCCTGCCATGTTAGGTGGCATTTTCCCAAGGTGTGGAGTGCTGAGAGACAGGAGCCAATCAGTTACTTCCCTAGTGTCAGTGTGCACACACAGCCTACCATTCAAAGAGTAATGTGTTTTTTTGAACATGACTTCAAAACTCAAATATGTCAGTTGATATTTAGATGAAGAAACACAATCTTGTTTTCATCATTGGGAAGCAATATCTGTTGAATTGAATAAGAAATAGTAGCTAATTTCTGAAGAAATTGCCAAGGATGTATTGACTTTTGTGATTTCCCCTTCCATGATGACAAATGGCACCTGTGGCTTTGGATTGTCCCACATTTCTTTACACCAGAGTGCTCTGTACATTTGCTCATCTACCTGGAACATTTTTCTCCTCTTTTATTACTAGATAAACTCTACACTTAGAGTCTCTAAGACTCATTAAAAAAACAGGCAGGTAATTCTTCCTTTCATTTCTGAAAGTTCTTGGTGTATCCTTCTATTACAATATACATATTATTGTTTTATAATTGGTAACTAGCCTATTTACCCATTGGACTGTTATCTCCTTGAGGGCAGAAGTTAGTGAACCTTTTTAATCCCATTGATTTCCTACAGTTCCAACTGTAGACTACACCAACTCTCTATAATTAGGTTCGTGGAACAGCTTAAATATTGATTATTACTGAACAGGTCTGCTTTCTCTACTTCATGAACTTAGACAGGCATGGATGCATCTGTGAGTCATTAGGCACTTTGTTGTATCCTGTGACAGGAGAGTTTTGTCATGATGTCAAACCATCTTCACCTGTTAGAGAGGCTGGAGTGATTCACCTTTTGAGTTCTTCTCCTTCACGAATTTAATCAATACCATTAGATAGCTCCACTCAGCTCTTGAGGTGGAATTTGATTAGAACTGTTTGTTGTTGCTAAGTAAATCAGAGTTCTGGAAAATTCAGAGGGTTTAATTGAAGAGAGATTTAATGAAGAAACCCTACAGGGGTGTGGCACGGCTATTGGCCTAGTAAAAGACCACGAGATATCCAGGAAAGAATAGTATCCCAGGAATTATGAAATGTAAGTGAAAAGAACAGAAGAAAGCTGTTAAAGGTACCCAGCAAGAACTGTGACCATAGAAGTGTGGACCTACTCTTCAGGAGATGTGGCCATTGGTGGGAAAGGATCAGTAGGAATAGAAATATCTCAAATTTTCTCTCTTCCTCTTTTCTGATTCTCCTGCCTCCTAATGATTACACTTAATTGGAAGACAAAAACAGTGGATCTCTGGACCAGAACTCTACAGATATCAACTCAATGGAACTCAAGACTGAAAGAAAAGACTGGACAATAGATCTGAAAAGAAAAATACAGAATAATAGAGTATGGTCACTAGAATATTCTGAATTACCAATTATGCTCTGGATGGTAGACTGGAACTTTTAGGATCTGTCATGGTTCCTACTGTGTTCTTCCCAAGTTCATTTATTAAAGCTCTAACCTTCTGAGTGATGGTATTTGTAGGTATGAGCTTGGAGAAGTAATTAATAAGCATGGGGACATAATCCAATGGGATTGGTGTTTTGATAAAAGAAATAAAAAGATTTCAATCCCTCTCCCTCCCTCCCTTCTCTCTCTCTCTCTCTCTCTCTCTCTCTCTCTCTCTCTCTCTCTCTCCC
>NW_026000225.1:578150-582040 GCF_001458135.2 Marmota marmota marmota | reverse complement strand
GCCCATCTTACTGGAGTGAGATCCATTCAAATTATTAACCCATCAAATGGATTAATCCACTGATCAGGTAAGAGTTCTCATCATCTAATCATTTCATCTCCAAACATTTCTGCTTCATACATGAGCTTTTAGAAGGGACACTTTATACCCAAGCCATAACATGAGGTATGAGAGGGATGCACCACCATACAAGTATATTCTTCAGCAACTACTTTAGATGTGGTCATGGAGGATAAACGATGACAAGACCTCTAGAGCTCAGGGCCAAGGACAACAGGAAATAAGGAACAAGTATAGAGATTCTTCCCTAAGCAAAACCAAGTCTGCCTGATGAACAAACTCATCATATGTTCTACTGAAATGCCCCACTGATAGGATCAAAATCATTCGTATTTTTTCCCCAAACAATTTGATGACTTTTATGGATTATCTTTCCCATCGCCATTTTTCAGGATTGGAGGAATTGTTTATTTGTACATTTTTATTATAATTTCCTGTTTCTTCTCAATTGTTGTGCTTGGGTTGTTTTGGAGAAGGAAATGTTGTTGGGCTCATGTGTTGATAAAACACCAGGTACAATGGAGAAGACTGCACATCCTGCAGACATCCTAAACTTTGAGCCAGGCACAGTAATTGCATAAGGATTTGAAATGATTCTTGAGGGAGGTGGTGAACACATTTTACATGGTCTTCATGGATATTGGATACCAAAGGGACAGAATGTCAGAAACAGGTGCCTAATCAAAACCCATTCTCCCCTTCTTTCTAGAAAAATAAATATTGTTCTTTGAGACAATGTTTCTGATTAACAAAAATGAAATAAAGAGTAGTTTTAACAACTCCTTTAAATCTAGGAGTGCTAATGAAATATGGTGGTGATGAAGTCTACCATGAAAGTTCCTTAAAGACAGGGTGTTTCCTCTGGGAGATATTGTTCTTTTAGACTCTTCCTTTTTCTTTGCTCTGACCAAAACATGGAGGAGATGGCTGGAGCTCTGCCAGTCAACTTGAACTACAAATCAGCCTTACTTATGAAGCCAGGCTCTAAGGTGATGAAATTGAAAGATGGAAAGAGGCTGTCTCCCTCCTAACCAAGCCTGATTATTAGTCTTCATTGTCTGCTTATTGTATTTGTTTAAGAGACAAATAAGTTTCTTTAATTTATGTGTGTCTTCTGTTGTATGCAGTTTAGCTTAATCCTAATTGATATGAAGGCAGGAATCAATGTAGGCTTTATATTTCATGAGTAATTGCTGGCTCTTATTACCTATTCTTAAGGTAGACCTAAGCACAGTCACAGATTTTCCAGCCCTGAACAATCCTGTGCCAATAATATGCATATTCTAAAAGTACTTATTTAGAAGAAACAAGAGAACAAGTCATACAAAATCTGACTTCTGGTCCAAAGCAAGTTATGCATGAAACTTCTAGTTCTCTTGGGCCAAAACTCGTCTATAGGCTGAGTCCAAGAACACAAGAGACAGACAGATCTTAAGGAAGTTGGTGGGTAAGCTGCTTGCTAGAAGCCTGAGGAGCCTAGATACTTGATTCCTTGATGGTCTTTTTGAAACCACAGTTTCACTGACCAAGAGGACTAGCAGAGAGTAAATTTAGCAACTTTTCCAATTATGATCTTATAAAAGAAACTGTACTCTGTTGTTGGACTTATTTTTCCCAAGGTATTAATGATCCCCAAATTGATTGAAATTATATTAATTTTCCATTGCTGGTATAGTAAATAACCACAAACTTAGTGGTTTAAATAATACCACAAATTTATTCTGTTATTATTCTAAATATCAGACATCCTAAAACGGGTTATTAGGGCTGCCTTCCTTTTGGAGACTCTAGAGAATACATATCCTTAGCTTTCCCAGCTTCTAAAAGTCCTATAATCCTTGACTTGTGGGCTTACTTACCATCTCCAAAACTAGCATCATAGTGTCTTCCAATCTCTGTGACCCTCAGCTTCTGACCTCACATTGCCTTCTGTCTGATTCTTATAACTCCTTTCTTTAAAGATCCTTTATAATCTAAAACTATCACCCCATCTCACAATCTTTAATTTAATCATAACTGTTAAGTTCCTTTGCCTTGTAATCTGATAAAGTCACAGATTTCAGAAGATCAGGATGTGTACATTGGGGGGGACATTATTACTCAGCCTACAAGTACTAAGGTCAACTGGGTATCCTCATTCCTGTGTTTCCCAAGTCCCTAACTAGCTCTCTCTGTAAGCTACAATGTTGTCTGAGATTTTTCCACTCAAAGTTTTGTCGGGAGACTCTTCTGAAAATAAATATACCACTTGTGATATGAATGTATAAAGTTGTCAACTGCTCTTTGTTCTTTGGATTGGCTGTCAACCTGCAACTGTCTTGGAATGGAGAGGAAATTGCCTCTAGGTCTATTAAATTCTATTAAGGGAGAAGTAGATATAAGAAGTTGTGTTGCCAATGTGGATTTGCACAGGACATTAATGTGCAGGCCCTAAGCTAGATGGAGTCATGTGATGTGATGGAGTGATGGAGTCACAACAGTGGGAGAGGATGGTTCATAAAGTCAAAGCTTAGCAAAGAAAGAGGGCATAGAAATATGGATGAAATCAGAGCTTTCCTCATCTAAAATTGGTTAGGGATAATGCTATTGTAAATAGTTAACATTAATAAGCTTTTACTGTATTTCAGTGTTGTAGATTAAATTGCTGGTCCCAAATCTTCATACTACCTTCATTCAAATCCATGTCCTTAGCCATATAACTTTGCAGTTCATCCCGTGAAGACAGAAGATTACTTCTTGGTTTTTTTTGGTTTGGGACTTATCCACATGTCTTGTTTGACCAACACCGTGTTACCAGATGAGAAATAAGTCTACTCTCAATGTGCTTGCTTGTTAGAGTTTATTCTCTTGTGGATCTGTCATACAAATGAATGAATATTCCTACCTTGCCCACTGACCCAAGGAGAAGAAGGACATGAAAAACACCTAATGCAACCTGGAGCTTAGTGTTGCCCCAGGTGATCTGCAAGCAAATGAGAAATAAATGGTTACTAATTCTGCAAATAAGATTAGGAGAAATGTCTGTGTCGGGTTACTTATTTCCTGAGCCAGCCAGAGACTGGTATAAGTGTGTTACCCGTGTTATATCTGAACTACACCTTGATCGTACAAAGTAGATATTATTATTTTTATTTCACAAAAGAGGAAACTAAAGCATCAAGCTATTAAGAACCTTGCTCAAAGTTATGAAATTTATAAGCACTAGAACTAATATTTGAGTTAGGAAACGTTTCCACTTAATTCATAACCATAGGGATCACACAGGGGCTATAGACACAGGTATAAGCTTCCTTCTTTCTCCTGTCCTCTTTGTGGCCCATTTTCAATCTGTCCTAAAAGATTAGGGTTTTCACAAACTATGTCAGATCAGAAACCCATTTGGCTAAAAGTCTGGAAGCCCACGTTCTGATTCTACTACCAACAAGAAATCCAATTTTGCCCAGATATAAGCAAATGTTTTATTTGCTAATACATTTTCCACATCTTTAGTTTCTGATCTGGTAAACAAAACACCAGAAAAGGAAGGATAAAAAGTCAAGCATGGCAAGAAGTGGCTGAGAGTGAAGAGACTAGCCATGTTAGAGACTTTAAAAAATAATACCCCCTTCTTTGCTTCAAACCCATGAAGAGATATGTGGGCTTGTTTGTTTGTGTTTTTTTTTTTTTTCATTTTTATTAATTTAAATGAATATTAGCTACATATGGCTTGTCACTCTAGTATGAATCCAGGACCAGGTATGAGTAGATTTATGTTGGTTCTCAAGTAAGAATATAAGGATTACAGTTTAAGATCTACCACTTCCTCACTGAAAAAATCTTTAATAATATAA
>NW_026000225.1:543789-577147 GCF_001458135.2 Marmota marmota marmota | reverse complement strand
ATTTTTTTTGAAGATATTGTGAATGGAGTGGTTGTCCTCATTTCCATTTCAGAGGATTTGTCGCTGATATACAGGAATGCCTTTGATTTATGCGTGTTGATTTTATATCCTGCCACTTTAATGCATCAGTTTTTAACCTCCCAGTAATCAGCATAAGCCCAATGATGTAGGTCCACTTCTATAGTCTCATCCATTCTACTTGTCTCCATTTCTGTCATCTTCAGTCACAGGCATGTTTATTTCACAGAAGGAAACATTTCCAGTACAATTAAGGCTTCGTTTAGGGAAATCAAGTTGACAGAATTCACTGATGTCCTAAGTACCACATTTTTTCCTGTTGTTTCAAATAAATACCCCACCCCTTTTCTACTCTGGCTTGTACTTCGAGGCTGACCTGTGAAAACCAAATTTTCCACTCTCTCTGATAATTTATTGAGTCATCTAGTGGGAATCATTGTAGGAGACTGGGGGATAGAAGGAAAGGAGACATGAGGGAATTTCTCTTCTCCAATTCCAATGCTTTGGAAATTGCTGAAGTGCCTTTGTCACCTCCATGATTCCAGCTCCCTTCAAACAATCCCTCTCCCTGGTCCAGCTCCTCCAGGAGGTCCTGACATGAACTCAGCTCTCACTGGGAAGCTGTAGCTCTTAAACTCTGTTAATACCATATCCTTTCTGAGTTTCTCCAGCTCAGGAGAAAGTTTTATGGTAAGAGTTTTATGTTGTTGGTAAACTTTTAGGTTGCCTCACAATCTTCTTTTCGAATATGCAGCTCCTCCAATATTTTTCTAACTATCACTTATATCTCAACTGTGCTGTTAGCTGGAGCTAGCCTGACACAAACACACAAGGGAAATTCAACTAGAGTAGGGAAAGGACACAGTGAGAGCAGAGAGAACTGAAGACTGGAGTGCTGATTTCACCGCTGGGTTGGTCCTGATGCAGCTGGTGGGCTGGAGATTAAATGAGGCAACTTGAGGCTCCCAACATAATGGTCACTAACTTCTGCAGATTGGCCAAGGTTTCTCTCAGTCAGAGAGACCACCATGACCCAAATTCCCGAAAGGGAGATGGGTTTGGGTCACCTTCCTTTTGTATAAGTGGGCTGGAAATGCCTTGTTTTCAGGAATTTTTTGTTAAGATTCAAATACTGTCATAAAATATCTTCATCACAATAAAAATGCAAAGTACAAAGTTGCCGTTCTGCACCACATCACAGAGGGATGCAGAGACATTATTCAAATATGTTCAGGACAATTGCTGCACATGCACTTGCAGGCTGATGGGAACTTAAAAATAGCACATTCCATTAAAAGAAAAAAAATGTGACTGTTCTCTTTGTCCTTTTATGTGAGTGTGTATGTGTGTGTGTGTGTGTGTATACACACACACATACACACAGACCTCAGCCCCCTCACCAGACTCTATGCAGAGTTGCAGTTTTCTAGGAAATGTTAGGGGCAATCAGCATATAGTTGTGTTATTATAAGGGAGCCAGAGAAAAGGGAGAAAGCCTGGGGCAGGAGAATGTAGGACACTTGCCCTCTCCTGCTTGCTGCCTGCCGTCTCCCTGTTCTCCCTGTATGACTTCCCTGTTGTTGCATAGGTACAATAACTGGGCTTGCTGGTGCCATGAGGGGACTATCTAAAGGACAAAAAAAAAAGTGAGGATAACAGGATAACTGATACTTTGCAGAAAGTTCAAGTTGTCAATAATTTAGGTTTTCTTTTCTTTTTTAAAATTACACATTTATATTACAAGTGGGAAATTTGGATTGAGAAAGACCTAGTGACTTGTGCAAATTTCCTTAGCAAGAGGCAGAAAAAGCACTTGGGAATCTGCTGCCATATTCTTTACAATCTCCTAAACTAGGGCTGAGCCTAAAAAAGGAGAGATCTGATGAGTTGAATTTACATTCTTCGTCCTCAAGCAAACTGAATAGGAAGGCTCCTCTCCAAAAGCAGAGGTAACGGGGTACCCAGAGAATGAGACAAATATTAAAAAATCTCAATGCCAGTCTCTGCTGCCTAGCTCTAGATAGAAAAGGGGGAAATCACATAACTTTTGTGAGCTTCAGTTTTCTCATCAGAAAATTGGACATAAAACACAAATCACATCTACTTCATAGGGTGTTATGTTGCTAAAATGAATCAATGTGTAGAATTGATGTTGCACATCTCTCACATGTTTATAAATGTTAGGAACCAGGGATCAGCAAACTGTTTATTAAGGGCTATTATAGTACAATTCTAAGTTTTCAGGCCAAATATAGTCTCTTCTGCAACTACATAATTGTGTTGTTGTCACAGAAAAGCAGCAATAGGCAATATGTAGGTGATAATTGTAACTGTGTTTCAATAAAACTTTATTTGTAAAATAGATGGCAGATTGCATTTAGCCTGTGGATCATAGGTTGCCAGCCCTGGATAAACTCCTCTCATTTTCAGTTAATCTTTACTGGAAAGGCCTCCCTAAGATCTCTACCATCTTCCTTCTCTAGGCCCAGGACTTGATGACTCAGCCCCAGCCTTATTTTTGGAGCACCAGCTTTTTAAAGCAAAACATAGCTCACTAGAAGGCTTTAAGACTCATAGTCATCTGTACTTGGAGAAAAAAAGCTAAAAGCACATTTATAACTAGAGTCACAGCCATCTTTCTTTATGAATATGTTTATGTCTGCATTTAGACATAGAGCCACATATAGAAAGTGATATAGAAAAAGGAATATAGCTGTGGATTTCATTGAGGCTGTAATATAGGACTAGATATAAGTATAAACAACACTTTTACATCCCAGCTCTAACTTTTTAAAGCATAGTCACATTTATTTTCACTTATCACCATAATATTATTAGGGAGTTTTGACATATTGGAAAGGAAATACTTACTTACTGTCTTGAATCTGGGTGCTTGCCGACATTAGGCTCTGTTGGTGTTTAGATCTTGAATATTCCCTAATGGTTCATGTGTTAAAGGGCTGATCCCCACTGTGGCACTGTTCAGAGGTGGTGAAACCTTTAAGGAGTAGGGTATAGTGGGAGATCTTTAGGTCATCAGGGAGTATCCTTGAAGGGAATGGGTAAGGGTAAGATCCCCCTCCCAGCCCTTTCCTCTTTTTTTTGGATTCCTGACCATGAATTAGGTTTTGCTCTACCTGTGCTGCTGCCATGGCATGCTGCCCTGGCATAGGCCCAAACAGACAGTGTCAACCAATCATGGACTGGCACCTCTTGTTACAGTGATAGAAAGTTGACTACTGTGTTTCACCACTTAATTGCTTAAGTAATACCAGACCAATGTGTTTGTGTGGGAAACTTTACAGATGTTGCACCCCACTGTTTTTGCAAAAAAAAAAAATAATTGGCATAAAATCCACAATGATTATGGAGTGAAATACAGTAATACAGGCTCAAGCATGTTAGTTGTAGTGTTTATGATCTCAACTGAGCACTGTCTCCACAGCTCCAGGAAAAGCACAGCTAAGAGTCATATGGTTGGCCTCAGAGTAGCATGCTGGCCATGGTTATATTTCTTATTTTGCCAGAGTATCACAAAATAATTCTTTAAAAAAAATTACCATCATCTCTCCTGATTAAAATTAAGCCTGCTATCTTAAGATAAAGAGCACTTTAAACACTCTGAAATTGGTGGGAGAACACATAAATCATCCTCAAAAAGTACAGAAATTGGATGGTGCTGGGTTGATCATTTCTTGGGCCATGGATAAGTTAATCATCTGTGAGTCAGCTAAAATTAGAATTTTTTTTTTCTAGCTAAAAGCAAAGCAAGAAGTTAGGTATTCTATGATTTCTATTGAAATCTATGGTGGAGGTCACCAAACTTGAAACAGAAGAGATAGGCATCTGCAGTGGTCCTTTGCAAAATAAGAAACATAGCCCCAGCACTGACTTTATACTAGAAGGACAGTGAAGAAGGCTCACACTGGAATTGTGACAACTAAATTAAACAGCTAATGAATATCCCTCAATAGGACACTAAGATTATAGACCACAGTTCTATGACTGAACCATACAACTCACCTGGAGGAAAATGAAATTATCTGTAAGGCAAGGAAAGAAGGATTGTGGAACCAGGAAGAAAGGATGAAGCCACTATATAAAGTTCTTTCTTGTCCCAGCAAGCCAGAGGTTGAAGAATCACCAAGGTCATCAACAAAAGGCTGCTAAACTTCCAAAAAGAGTCAAAAAGTCCATCTGCCCTGCTATAGAATCACACTGCAATCTAACTGCCATTTTAACAGCATTAAGAGTTGGAAATTTGCCATGACCTGCATGGCTGAACTTTAGAAACTGGCGAGGGGTGATGGGGGGTTACAAAAGACAAACACTTATAAAGAGAAAGCTATGACCAGGTGGGACACTGTCCTCTGATAAAGAAACAGTGACCCAGACTCAGTACAGCACGTTTCTCATATAGGTTTTATCATCAAAAGGTTATTTGTGGGAAAGTTTCTGCAAAGCAGACACACTTGAAGGTCATGGCACTTGAGAGACATTGTGTTTATTTTATTATGTCCAGAATTCTTTATCCCCCGCAGCTGGTGTCTGAGCTCAAGGTCAACACTGATATAATTCTGTGCCTTTGCAGAGTTTTCTCAGGCAGGGAGTCACCATAGCATCTGGGCAATCTTGTGCCTGCAACTTTGCACAGAAAGTTCCCAGAGCAAGTGCAGCCACAGCCACAAGGTAGTCAGAGACCATGCATGATCCAAGTCGCCAATCTCCACAGGGCCCAATATATAGGAAGAGTCCTCATGAATGAATGAATACCATTATCGCTAGGAACAGGTTGTATTAAAAGTGATCAAATCTCTGCTTTCATGCACATGCTGTCTTGCCTTCCACCCCTTTGTCATAAAGATGACACAGCACAAAAATCTTCACTGCATGGTGGTAACATGCTCTCGGACTGCCCAGCCTCCAGAACTATAAGCCAAATAAACTTCTATTGTGTGCCTTATGGTAGCAGAAAATGGTCTAAAACATGCACTACCAACCTAACATCCACATTTCTGTCAAGTCTGATGTCTGTTTTTGGAATACAAATAAAACCAATCTGAGTTGATGTCTAAACTGGGATTATGGAGAAGGGAAGGCGGTGGAAGCTAACTTATATAAAACATGTAGTCAATAAGCATTTTTTGGAACATATTGAATTTGGATACAAAACTTGTAAAGCACTACTTGTCCTTAAAATTTTTCATGATTATGGCTTTCTCAATATTTACTGTTTTGCCTAAACCCTGTGATTTATATGTATTTGGTCTTTGCTGGGAGAGGCAAGGATTTTCTGATTTAGAATGCTAAAGGCATTTTCTTTTGGGACCATTGTAATCATTCTTGACTTTAATGCTTAGAAGCATGTGGGATAAAATGGGCCTTATAACATGTTCAAACCAGTTAACTATCCTTTGTAGTATTGTTTCTCTGGAAAGTTCTGCAAATAACTGATTTATAAACAGATGCTATCTCCGAGTTCCATTTTTTTTTAAATTATTTTTATTTTTAACTTGAGCTTAATTGTGGATATTTATGAAGTACAGGATAATAGTTTGATATATATATAATGCATAATAATCAAATCAGGGCAATTAGCATATTCATCATCTCAAATATTTACCATTTCTTTTTGTTAGAAACATTTTGAACCCCCTTCTCTAGCTATTTTTAAAATATACAACACATTTTTAGCTGTAGTTATTCTAATGTGCTAAGAACCTTGGAACACATTCTTCCTATTTGCTGTGATTTTTGTATCCATTTATCCAAAGCCT
This sequence comes from Marmota marmota marmota, assembly GCF_001458135.2. NCBI lineage: Eukaryota > Metazoa > Chordata > Mammalia > Rodentia > Sciuridae > Marmota > Marmota marmota. Next base: position 571,352 of record NW_026000225.1, on the reverse strand, counting down.
CCCTGTCCCACTTCTTCATACCCTTTCTTGTCTCGTATAACTATTATTATACTGTCTACATCTAAGATCAACTTTTTTAGCTTCTGAATATGAGTAAGAAATTATTTGTCTTTTTGTGTCTCTTATATCACTCATCATATGTCTTCCAGGCTTATCCACATTGCCACAAATGATAAGATTTCATTATTTTGGTGACTGTATAGTATTCTACTCTGTATGACCACCCCATTTTCTTTCTATTTTGATCCTTCAATGGACCCCTAGGTTGATTCCATATCTCAGCTATTGCAAAGAGTGTTGCAATAAACAGGAGTAGAGATTTCTCTCCAATGTACTGATAGATGCCTAACAGTGGGATTTGGGGGTCATATGGTCATTCTATTTTTAGCTTTTGAGAAACTTCCTCACTGTTTTCCATAATGGCTGTACTAATTTGCATTCCCACCAACAGTGTATAAGAGTTCTTCTTTTGTTCTGATTTAACTTTGAGACTGCTGGTCTATCCACAGAGAGTGGTGTGTGGGGTGGGGGTGGGGGCGGTTTACCTAGTGTCCCCCAAATCTTCTTACTGTCTCTCCCACAGAATAAAACCCACTCTTTCAGAAGCCCAATCCTCAAATCCCTGGCTTTGCTTTTGTTTTAAAACAACCCGCATATGAATATATTCAATTATTCTCATTGCTTTCCCTCCCCCAGTAAATAAGAAACTGTTTGCCAGAAACAAAAGCTTCCAGCAGCACCTTCTACTCTCAGCCATTATATTCCCTAAAGAAATCTGCAGTGTTGCCCATGGACTTATCTCTATTGTGTGAAGTAAATAGAATCACTATATTTCTTTTCTATTTTAAATAGCAGTAAAAGGAAATGCAGGAGAAGAGGGTTCATGAAGTTATTTCTGATTACACTCACAATCAGGAGGATGAAAACCTCTGCAGTGAAGGGTGAGGGAGATCAGTGCAGGTTTACACACCAGTACCCTCCCAGCCCAGCAGGTCAGTTCAGGCAACAATTGTTAGATTTGGTGGTTCTGAAACAAAGTCTGACAAGCAGGTATCCCCCTTTTCATAATTGTGAATCTTGGCTTCTGGAAGCTAAGAGGTAAAAGAGAGGCTGCTAAAAAAATGTACTGAAAATATGCCAAATCCCTTAAAATATGAATAAACAAAGAAAGAAAGGTGGAAAAACGGAAATTCATCTCTTCTCCTTTGATTATGAGTCCCACAGGGAGATAAATGGCAGGAATTAAAGTTTTCTTGCTACCCTGTGGTCTTATTTGAATGTGCAGAATCCCTTTTGCCCTGTCCTACTTTAAATCCTACTTTATCTCTAGGACAATTTGGGGGCCCCTGATCCTTTAGAGTTCCTTCGTAAATTGTTTTTTCACACAGGAGTCCATAGACTATCAGAAGGTTCAAATATCAGGCATGCTAGAAAGTTTTGCTTCTTATATTGGGGGCAGGGGAATGTGTGATTTGCAAGGATACCCCAATTCAAGCAGGGGCAAAGGAATTTAGTAGATATATCCCTAATGCAAAAATGGAGTGGTGATGTAAGCTACTTTGCTAAGATGAAGGAGGATTGTTAGCTTGCTTGAGAGGCCCAGAGTGGGAACAGAAGCTGAAAAATCAAGATTGCCCATGCATAGAGTTCACAATATCTGTGTTGTAATAGGAAGTATATGGAAGTGAGAAAACCTAAAGTGGGTCCCAGCTGTACCACTAGTACATAATAGTTGTGTGACCTTGAAATGACATTCATACTTTTGGAAACTCACTTTCTTCATTTATATATACACTGAGATAATAGTATTCAAGTTAGCTTCAAAGTATTTTATGATAATCAAATGAGAAAATGCATTAAAAACATTGTGAAAAGTGTGAAGTGCAAGGCATATAATAAGTTCATATACATTTTAGCACCGTTTATAAGGGACTTAAAGCAAGCCAGGTGTTAAGAAGGCACTATTTCCAGTCTTTCTAAAAATGAATTCTGAATAAGATTATTATTAAGACTTGGCTAATATAGGTAGTTGCTTTTGCTACATAACAAACCTATTATTTTGGTCTATTCCTGTTCATTAGTTACATTCCAAGCATTACTATTTGGATACTTAGCATACAAATTGACAAATGAACCATTGTTCTAATTTAATTAGGTTTGGAATAATATTTTAGCACATAATGACTTTCTAATTTGTAAATTTACATTTGTTTTTTTTTAATTTTTCAATTGGTATGGGTGAACAATAAAAATCTTTCATAGTTCTATAGAATTTCTTAGTTCACCAAACATTCTCACTCCTTTTATTCTCTCGAAAAACTCTATCAAACATGTGGGGTGTAGATGATTACAAATATAGTACAGATGATAAAGCTAACATGCATAGAGAGAGAGATGGAGAGAGAGAGAGAGAGAAAGAGAGAGAGGGAAAGAAAGAGAACCAGGCGTGGAACTCATAATATCCAGTAACTTCCCATTATATAATTGTGCCTGTCCCTAATTCCAATGCCACTGCTCTGACCTCACCATAAAACTGAAAGTGCTTTAGGCTATTCACGGCCAACACTATAATTAGTAGTTTGGTGGATTCACGAATTTGCTGAAACATCATCACTCAAATAGCGATGACAAGCCTTCTCTCCGTTCAAGGTGAAAGGGAAAGACTGTGAGAATGCCAGTCAGGCATCTAGAACTCTAAGCCTGTCTGGATAAATGTTCAATCCCCAAGGTGGTCCCTCCATATGAGGGCTATCTGGGACAAGAAATCACTTTTTTTTTTCATGTGGCACTACAACACTTTGCTGGGAGCCAAGGCCATCCTCATCCTACCTTTGGTTTCAGACGATTTATTTTCCTTGGGTTGTATGGTCTAGCCATAGAAGTGAAACAGAAAGTCAGCAGAACAGAAGTGAAGATGACTTTTTTGACCTAAAAAAGACATACCATTAGTTCTGTTGTGTTCCATTATATTTGCAGAACAACCTTAGTGCAAGGTGGAAAGACTCCACAAGGATGGTATTACCAGGGAGCAGGGATTATGCCACCATTTTAGAGTCTGACTAACCCTTGTAGGATGGGGATGGACTCTTCACTGATGTTGCTCAGGCCATAATAAGGTAGATGCTGTTAGAGGAGAAATTATAACTATTTCTGAATCCTAAGAAAGCAGCAAGCATTGCAACTTGAATCCTGCCACTATATCAAGAAAGAATAAGAGAACAGCTATATGAAGAAGTCCTCACATGCCATGGAGAACAATGGAACCATTTACCCTGTGTCTAGGACAGTAGTGTTATAATCTTGCAAGGCAGAGAGCCCCAGGTAATCTCACCGTTGTGCTGAGTAAATATAGCCGCAGCTGGTGTGAGGACCACTCTTTCTGGAGGCCAAGTTTAAACCTGGCAGTGTGAAGTTGCAAACTGGCTAGCTTGGTCATGTACAACTCACTTTGTGTGTGTGTGTGTGTGGGGGCGGGGGGGGTATATGACAGTAGCTACCAAAGTTTGAGATAGGGGAAAATTAGTTCTAGTTCTGAAATTTTACAGGATTATAATGAAAGCAAGTCTCAGATCTAATTGTTCCCCATAATTTGACATTTATTAAATAAATACTTGTTATCAAGTAAGCATCTGACAATCCATACATTCTCTACTATAAATTTAATGAATTCTATCCTCTGTCCTTAAAGGTCACTCAACCAATCCTGTATAGAAATCTCATTTAAGGTCCACAAAATGATATTATAGAGGCAGGATTCTTTTGTCATTAGAGTAGTAATTTTTACATATCAGAAACTTTGAACTATAGCTGGACACTACCCTGGACAATGGCTGGGCAATTTAAAGATCAGATCTCAAGTGCTACCCCTTGGAGAATAGGTTACAAAGCTGATTAGATGTTCAAGCAAAAGTGAGATTTTTCTGAACAGTTTTCCAGTCATGTTGCACATTTTGAATACCATTAATTTCATTTATGAGATACCCATATTTAATATTAATCATGCTAATTTCTAAAGTCTCTGATGTTGGTGAGAGATAAAGATAACTGAAATGCTTTTATTATTCATGTATTAATATGACTTCATAATTTCAAAGCATTTAGCCCAGTGCCTGGCATCAAGTAAACATCTTAAATTAAAATAATAATAATAATAATAAAGGCATCTCTGAAGTGAGCTAACCTAACATACTAGGAGTAAATTCCAGAATAAGGCAAGTGACAACCCTAGAATGTAGTGTTAGCAAATGTACAAATAATATCACACTGTTTAGCCTGGTATGATTTTAAGGAATCGTAGAATCCATAGAGGTGATAATTAAAAAGATGACCAAAGATCAGATGCAATGAGTTACAGTTCCACAAATGCTAGAGGAGGGCAGAGGACAGACATAGACTTCCTTCCTCTGCGTGATGCCAGAGAAGTGTCTCTGAAATTTTGCAGAAAAGGACGAGCCCAACAAAATGAAGATGGCTGGAAAGTGACTAAATTAAGTTCTCTGCTCCATTAGGTTTAGGAAAAACTGCAATAATTGCTCTATCATGTAAACTTCTTTCTTAATTTCTTTCAGATTCCAAAGTGTTACCAGTCATTACCCTAGTGGTATGCTCAACTCTGTCCTCTGAATTCTAAAGCTCTGAAGTAACCTCTCCCAAAAGCTGTGCACTTGCTCAGCCTTCAATTCCCACACCATCAACCCAGACCTTATGTTATAACCCCGCCACTGAACTTCAGGTGTGAAGTGACTATTGCATTCTTTATGCCCTTGAAACATTCTTTTCAAACAGACCCTCATTGCTCCTGATCTTTATGGTAGTCAGCAAGTCCCCCGCCCCCCCAGTGGCAGCAGCTGTGTCTGAGCCACCCATCTGCTCTCTTTCTGGGGCTTTGCCATATTCCACTGCATGCCCACTCACAAGTGTATCACATTTCTACTTAGAAACATTCCACCTACCCCAGTTATTTATAGCTACTTATCCTTGTATATTTCATTGGCAGTCAATGGAACTGTGTGACCACCTTTCCCCTAGCATGCTGCAGTCTGTAGGTGAGGTTAGCATGGGTAAATGTAGAAAGGGCTGTGCTGTGGGGCTGGTGGTAAGCTGTCAGGGCAAAGGAAGGAACTATCAAGTGTGAGTGCCAGGAGCACTGGTCACCTGTCAGCAGAATGTCAGTTTGCACAGGATAGTGAAAATACACAGAGCCTACTTTTTAAATTGAGATAAACTTTGGATAATACAAAATTTACCACTCTAAATTAAAGTAAGGAATATTTAGTAGACTCACAATGTTGTGCAAATAACTAGCTCTATCTAGCTGTAAAGCATTTCATTATCTCCAAAGAACACTCCATATCCATTAAGAAGTGTGACCCCTATTCTCCCTCTCCCCTGCACCCAGAATCTACATTCCATTTCTATAGATTTACCTAAGAATATTTCAGGTGGAACCACACACTATGTGGATTTTTGTGTTTGGCTTGTTGTACTTAACATTTATCTTAAAAATTTATTCATGTTCTAGGGTCTATTCAGAATTTTGTTCATTTGTGTTAATTGATATACAATATTTGTATTTATTTATGGGGTACAGTATCACAATTCTATACATGTATACATGAGCAATGCTCAAAGAAGGGTAATTGGCATTTTCATCTCCTTAAATACTATGAATTCTTTTCTTCTAATTATTTTGAAATAGATAATAAATTGTTATGGATTACAGTTATTCTACTGTGCTATAGAACATTAGAACTAATTCTTCCATCTAACTGTAAATTTTGGCTGGCTTTTAAACTCGCTATCCTCCTGCTTCAGTCTGGGATTTCAGCTGTGTGACACCATGCCTGGCTCATTGTGGTTTTGATTTTTATTTCCTTGATTAGGGATGTTGAACATTTTTTTCATAAACTTCTTAGCAGCCTGTATGTCTTCTAAAAAATATCTTCATGGGTTTTTTTTCCCACTTTCAAATTGAATTGTTGATTTTTGTCTTTTGTTTTGCTGTTGCAAATTTTTCAACTCTTATATATTATAGATCTTAATACCTTGTCAGATGTATAATTGCATTATTTCATTCTGTAGGTGATCTTTTCAATCTGCTGATTGTTTCCTTCTCTGTGTAGAAGCTTCATAATTTTCTACAGCCTCCTTTGTCTAATTTTGCTTTTGCTTTTATTTCCTCTGCCTTTGTGTCTTAACTACAAAATCTTTACCTGTACCAATGTCACAAGTGTTTCCTTTGTTTTCTTCTAGTAATTTTATAGTTTCAGGTATTTGATCCATTTTTAATTGATTTGGGGGTATGGTGAGAGGAGACTAGTATCCTTCTTCTTATGAATCTCATTTTCCCAGCACTATTTATTGAAGAGACTATCCTTTCTTCAATATATGTTCTTTGTGGAAAATCAGTTGGATGTAACTACAAAATTTAATTTCTTAATTTTTCTCTTCTATTTCACTTTTCTCTGCGTTTATTTTTATGCCAGTAGCACACTGTTTTGATACTATAGCTTTGCAAGATGTTATGAAGTCAGATATTGTGATACCCCCGGTGTTGTTCCATTGCCTTAGGATCACCTTGACTGTGCTGGGTCTTGTGATTCCATATGAATTTTGCAATTTATTTTCTATTTACATGAAAAGTATCATTGTCTTTTTGATAGATATTTCATTGATTACTATAAATTACTTTGAACAGTATGGACATTTTAACAATATCAATTCTTCCAATCCATGAACATGGGATGCCTTTGCAATTTTTGTGTCCTCCACAGTATTTTTTTCCATCGATTTTTTAAAATAGTTTTTATTACAGAAATCTTTTCTTCCTTGGTTAAATTTATTCCCAGGTATTTTTTGTGGCTATCATGAATACTATTGTTTTCTAATTTCTTATTGAGCTAGGTCATTTTTGCTATATAGAACTCCTACTACTGTGTGTGTGTGTATGTGTGTGTGTAATAATGTTGTGTTCTGCACTTTTATTGAATTCATTACAATAGTTACAATAGTTTTTTAGGTGAAATCTTTAAGGTTTTATTGTGTAAGATCATATCATTTGCCATCTGGATAATTTAATTTCCTACTTGTCAGTTTAGATGTCCTTTATGTCTTTCTCTTTATTTTTTAGCTCTGGCTAAGACTTGCAGAACTATGTTGAATAAAACTGGTGAAGGTGAACATTCTTGTTTTAGAATTTTATTCCTTTTTATGGCACAGATTATCCATATACATATATAATATTTTGTTTATCCACTCACCTATTGATGGCAAAGATTGTTTCCACTCTTTATCTATTATGAATTATGCTACTATGAATATGCCTATATAAATATTTGCTTCATTACCTGCTTTCAGTCATTTGTAGTATACCAAGGAGCAGAATTACTAGGTCATATGGCAGTTCTATCATTCATGTTTTGAGGTACCACCAACATGTTTCCAAAGCAACTGTATCTTTTTACTTTCCTACTGGCAACGAATGAAGTCTCCTATATATCCACAACCTTTCCATCCCCTGTTATTTTCTGAGTTTGGTGTGTATTTTTGTTGTGGTGGTAGTATTGATTTTACTCTAGTAGGTGTGAAGTGTTATTTTGGATTTTGTTTTATTTCTCTAGTGACTAATAATATTGAATATCTTTTCACTTGTTAATTGACCATTCTTATGTCTTCTCTGAGGGAAATGTTTATTCAGATTTGTTACTTATTTTTTAATTGGGTTTCATTTTTGTGTTGTAAAGAGTTCTTTATGTATTATGGATACTAGGACTTTAACCCATGTGATTTGTAAATATTTTGTCCCATTCTGTGGATTATCATTTCACTCTCATGATTAGCTGTTTTCTGTCCAGACCTTATAAGTTTTAAGATCAATTTATGTATTATTACATTTTTTTGATTTGTTCTGATTAGTTACACATGACAGTAGCATATATTTTGCCATATTATACATATATGGAATATAACTTCTCATTCTTCTGATTGTACATGATGTAGAATGACATTGATCATAAAATCATAATATGCACATAGGAAAGTAATGTCCAATTCATTTTACTATCTTTCCTATTCCTATTCCCCCACCCTTCCCTTCATTCCCCTTTGTCTAATCCAAAGTACTTCTATTCTTCCCTACCCATCCCCTTATTATGACTTAGCATCTGCATGTCAGAAAAAACATTCCGCCTTTGCTCTTTTGGGATTGGTTTATTTTACTTAGCATGATAGTCTCAGATTCCATCCATTTACTGGCAAATGCCATAAGTTTGTTTCTTTTTATGACTAATTAATATTCCTTTATGTATGTATGCCACAATTTCTTTATCCATTCATCTGCTGAAGGGTACCTTTTTTGTAACTTGTGCTTTTGATCTTATCTCTCAGAAACCATTGCCATTGAAACCACTGCCAAGTACAATGTCACAATGTCATATATATTTACCCATATGTTTTCTTCTCAGGCTTTTATAATTTTAATTCTTATATTTAGGTTAAGTATTTTGAGCTAATAATTGTGTATGATTTTAGATAAGGGACTATTTCCATTCTTTTGCATATAAACCTCTATTAGTCCCAGGCTATTTGTTAAAGAGATAGGTTGAGCCCAATAATATACATTGGCAATTCAAGGCAAAAAGAATAGCCCAAATGTATTTAAAAATGAAGACAATAATTGAAAAATCCATACTTTCTGCAATGAACTATTTTTGTACCCATCCTCAATTCAGATGTTGAAATCCTAACCAATATTAGGATATGATTAATATTAGGTGATAATATTAGGAGATGAGAGCTTCAAAGGATGATAGATTATAATGCAGAGTTTTTATAAATAGAAATGAATGTCTTCATAAGAGGCACTCCAGATATTCTCCACCTCTTGCATCTTGAGAAGATGCAGTGATAAGACAGCCATCTATATAAAATCCAGCCCTTACCAGAATCTGAATCTGCTGGCACCTTGGACTTTCAAGTCTCCAAAACTGTAAAAAAAATGTTTTATTGTTATTTATAGGCCACCCAGTATATGGTAGGTTGTTACGGTGAACTAAACAAACTAGAACTCTTTCAGATTTCAAAATTTATTACAAATCTACAGTAATCAAAGCAATATGATACTGTTATGAGGATAAATATATAGAGACCAATAGTATAGAATTGAGAATTCATAAATAATTCCTTATATTACACTAATTTGGTTTTTAACAAAGGGTACAAAGATAATTCAGTGGGATAAAGATAATTATTTTGAACAAATTGGGATTAAATAGGTAGACATACACATTCAAAAGAAAAATGTTTTGATCCCTTTCTCATATCATACAAAATTAATAACTCAAAAATATATAAAACTCCTCAAAACAAACATAGGGTTAAAATGTTGCTCTAGAATTAATCAAAGACTTTTTAGATATAACACAAAAGTGGAAATGACTAAAATAGAAAGTTGGACCTTGTCAAATGCAACATGTTTCAAGGACTATCTTCAAGGAAGAGAAAGAAAGAGAAGCTTAAAGAATGGGAGAAAATATTTTATATATATATATATATATATATATATATATATATATATATGCACATGTATGTATATATATCACAAATCAATATAAATATCATATATATTATATATATGATGGACTTGTATCTAGAATATAAAAAGAGCACTTACAACTCAATAATAAATTGACAAATGACTCAATTCAGGGAGAATGGGAGAATAGCAAAGTCAGTAATTTTTCTGACAGGTTGAAAAATCTTACTAAATAACACCAATTGGTATCAGCAACATGGTTACATTTTTCAGGGGTGTGATGGATTTGAAATCTGGGATAGCACAAAACATGTAGTTTTTAGGAAAAAATAAAAGGAAATGACAAATAAAGACAATTATTCCAATGAAAAGATGTATGGAATTAACAGATACCTGAATCACCAATCTGATAAGTTTTGATGAGAATTTAGGTGGAGAAGAAGTTTTTATTTGTTAATAAAGAGGATGGGAATTATCTCTCAGGAAAACAAATTTCTTATGTATCGTTGCACCATAACTTTACTGTGACAGGTATACCAATGGTCTGTTTACATATCTGAGTCTCCAGCTAGAGTGGAACTGTCCCTCCCCTCAAGGGAATTGCAGTGTCTCTCACCTAGATGTACATGATAGGCTTCTGCTGAGATCAGGCATCATGAGTGGTTTATCAATTACATCAAACCATATTGGTTTGTTAAGAGAATGAGTCTTTCAAATGAATAAATTTGTGCTAAATTGGCAGAGAGGGGAGTTTAATGTTTAAAAATTAATTATTGTGGAAGATTTTTTATTTATAAGTTTAATACAAAGCTGAGAACAAGGCTGGCATGTAGTAAGTATTATATAAGCATCACTGGTGGTCTAGTTTTTCCTAGAGTGAGTTATGGATTTAGTTTCTGGGTGGCACAGATGATTAGATGTCTGCATAAGTGCTCTGAAGAGGTTGAGAAGACACTGTTCCTTGGATTTTCCAAGGTATGTTATCATATATCCCAAGTCAGACCTCTGGGTCTTCTCAGGGTGAGTAAAGCAGCAGAGCAATATGGTCCTGAAGCTTTCTCTGATGGTGTTTGGTGTACTCTGGAGGAGGTGACCTGATTTTCTGCTGAAGGAATTAGTAAACTAGTAGTGCAGACCTCTGAGGCCCTTGGTGAAATTGTAACCTCTCTCTAGAGGCTTCAGATGATGAAGGGAATAGTTTCTTAGAAGATTCACAGGGACAGCAGAAAAGAAGTTTCTTTACTTCCATTGCTAAAGAAAAAAAAAAAGAAACAAGACTTCTTTGTATCTCAGATTTCGTTTTCATACATGGTGGTATGAAATATTTGATGGCCAAGGGCCAGCAAGTTAAGGAGGAGATGTCCTTGTATTTTGAGTAGATGTTTGTTCCAAGAGACAAAGAACTCCATAGTATTACCAGTTTGTCCTTTCCACAGAAGCCCCTAGGCAGAGATTATATAAGACTGCCCTCCTTTTCTACAGTGGCTAAGGCAGAGGCAGCTGTACTGAGTACTGAGGGCAGACAGTGTCCTAGGGGGATGTTCCATGCATTAAAGAGACATTGTGTGAGGAAGCCAAATCCCTGATGCATTTACACATCTTTCCAATAAACTGAGGTTAATGGGCTATCCTTCTTTGAAGAGTTTAAAAGGAAAGAGAAATCTCAAGGGAAGAAAAAAATTACCCTAGAATATCTTCCTTTTAAATGAGACGGGAGAAATTAGTTCATATCTTGCAACAAAGAATTTCAGCTTCCAAGGTTCTGGTCCCTTCTGTTGTAAAATGTGTGGTAACTAAAAACAATAGCAAAAAGACTTCTTAACCCAGGAAAATGGCTAGCTACATGTTCATCTGAAGATGTGCTAATGACCCTTAGTGTTACTAAATTGTGCAATTAGAAAGATAGGAAGCAAATGCTCTTAATTGGAAGGCTACACATTGTGTTCACCCCCTGCTGATACCAGGCCCTCTTTTTGCTGAACTCATCTGTCTGTTGCTCTTGAGCCATGAAATTATTTGTCATTTCTCTCTCGTGGACCGTTAATGGAGAGCACTAAAATTCAATTTAAGTGTGGGAGTTACTACTTAATACTACTATTGATGATGGATTATAGGATTTAAAGGAATGTCCACGTAGTAACTTTTTTAAGGGTACAAACTATCAGAAAGAAATGGCCTCTGTAACACATTAATACAGAAGAAGCCAAACATGTTCTTAAGAAAATAGCTATTTGTGAGACTTCATCATTATCTTATGGATCAAAAAAAAAAAAGCTGAAAATATCCTGTCATCTAATTTTAAAGGCTCCGCAAGGAAGAATGCACTTTTAATCACTAGGTGATTAAAACATACTGTTTTTTGGACGGGAATATTGACATTCTAACCTCTGTAGCAGAGACTTTTAGTTGTTTATAAAACCTGTTTCCTCTCCCATTTGAGATCATAACTAGGTGATATTTCTGAGCCTACTCTTTTGCCATGCAAAGTAGTGTAACCGGACTGGGGACATAACATGTGATTGGTTGTGATGTGCATCTTGCCCCAACCATAAATCCCTCTGTAATACACTATTTTGCTCTCTCCCCATATTCTTCTCTTTGGAAACCACATGTAGAAGATTGAACTAGAAGATGGAATGAGCATGTCCCTGAATGATTAGACAGAGGATGTCCTCTGAACAGATAGATAATTTGAGGTGTTACATGAGTGAGAAATAATCTATTATTTGGTTAATTATCCTTTACATTAGTGGCTAACATTATCTTCATTTCTTTAGCATAATTGAGAGTAGTTTTAAAAAGTGGTCAAGAATATGGGCTTTGATCTCAAAAAAAGAGAATAAAAGAAGTTTATTTTTCCTCCATCATCTCTCCATTTCTTCTTCTCCAGCCTCTGCTAACTACCTTTGAACTCTCTGCTTCTGTACGTTCATTTGTTTAGAATCCACAAATAAGTAAAAACATGCAGTGTTTATCTCCCTATGTTTGATGCAACCTCACTTAGCATAATGTTCTCCAATTTCAATCATGTTTTTCCAGAGACAGAATTTATCCTCTTTAAGGTCTCTAGCATTCCATTATGTTTGTAGACTACGTTTGTTAAAACCATTCTATACCATGGACACTTGGCCATTGTGAATACAGCTGCAGTGAACACAGGGGTTCATATATCTCTTCAACAAATTGATTTAAAATCTTCTAGATACCCAGAAGTAGAATTGTTAGATAATATGAGAATTTTATAGTGAATTTAACTAATAATTGAATATTCTACATGCAAATACTTTTAGGAGAACAAATTTCAAATGTTTTGAAGACAAAAAAATTAGACATTTGAGATGATGAAAGTATTAATTAACTTGATTTAATCTTTCTACATTATGTTAAAATCATAACACCATTTTTCACCTCATAGATAAAAGCAACTAAAATTTGTCCATAAAAATGATAACAAAAAAACAATATGGGCTTTGGTGTCAGACAGATCTGAATGTAAACCAGTTTTGCCAACTGTGGTGAGCCGTTCTAATTGGACCGTGGCCGCCATTAGAAGATGGCGCCGGCTTCCACTGTGGCCTGTGATAAACAACTCCTAATATGGAGAATTGGCACGCAATCCCTTACCACCCTATGAGAAAGGTCCACGTGGCAGCTTAGGATTGGTATGCTGGAGGCTTTATTAGGCTGTGCTTGGGCGCTCGGCGACGGGTCACTAGAAGATGATACATGAATCAAGGCCTGAATAAACTGCTGAAGGAAGAATCCTGTGTCGTGTTTTCCCTTGCCGGCGAGGGGTCGCGGCAGCCAACCATGGTTTTGTAAACCTGGAAAAATTGTTTAGTGTCCCTGAGTCTCAATTCTCCCTCCTGGGAAACCAGGATGACCACACTCAGCCCATACATCATTGAGAGAAGATAATAAGATCATATTTGTCAAGTATTGGTACAGAGGTTCTCACTTCCCTCTTCCCTCAAACATTTTATTCACATTCAAGATCTAAATGTAATGCTGGCTCAAGCCAACTTTTCCAAGGTCGGCAACCCAGCATGTACAAATCCATACATGAAATTACAGGACAGAGTTATAGACGTCCATCTGCTATGAATTTCTTGAATGTAATATGGTGAACTAAAAGCTTGTAGGCTGAATTCAGCAGTCAGCCATAGATTGTTTGGTGTGGATGCAGTGTTTCAAAGTTTTTAGTTGTCAATATTTAAAAATCCAAATAAAATCCAATTTGTAATTTTTCTTAAACAATGGAATCATCTGGAACACATAACCAAATCCCCCACTTCAGTAATTATGGAGTAGAGCTGAGTAGCAATTGCCACCTGGATGGGGCCCTGAAGTTTCCAGCTGTTCCAATCTCCAAAGGACCCACCTCACCTTCTATTATCTATCTGATTCTCCTGTAGGTCTCTGAGTTTGTAACCCTGGTCTGCTGAGAAAGATCCCATGTAATCTTATAATGCGCCAAGTACTATTCTAAGCATTTTGTCTATAATGTAATTTAATCTTTACAACAAACTTTCAATATTCCTATTTTATTTTTTAAAGAAAAACTGAAGTATGAGGAGGTCAAATAACTTGCTCAAGGTCATGTAAGTGGAAATTGCAGAGATGAGATTCAAATCCAGGAAGTGCAGCCCTTGCATTGTGCTCTAAAACTTCTGTCACTCATTTTTTAATTTTAATCACACCCTGGTGCACTAAACATTGTGTGTGTGTATCTGTGTGTGTACATGCATATATGAATACCCACTTCTACCAAGTCCTTTCAGTAGGCAACTTGCAGGAGTTCACTGCTTATTTGCAGGAAAATTTATATAGAGATTCATTTCTGAAATTAATTCTTGAAGGAAGAGTGCACAGTACTTCAGTGACTTAGTAGATGAAGGTTAATTACCTGTGATTTTGGTCGGGTAGAGAAAGTACTGAATGAAATGGAGAGAAAGCCAGATACAGACAAAAGGAAATAACTGCCAAATGCTTCATTTTCCCCCCTAGTTCCATAGGAGGAAATAAACTGCATTGCAAGACATTTCCAGATTCTTTTATTCTACAACAATAGGCAGGTAGTTTCTGAAATAATTTTATTTTGTATATTCTTCATATCTTATAATGAGCTAAGACCAAAACAATCAAGTGCCTTGGTTATGATGGTCTATCCTGAGACCCTGTGAGGTACACAATATTCATAATATCACTGTTTGGCTACTGGCAACCCTGAAGTACCAGAAGTTTAAGTGACTTCTCTGGGCTCATAATCACCCAGTTCTCCTGGCTTTTGCCCAATGTTCTAGCTTTGTCTCTCCAAGATTCCAGTAATAATCTCTACATTATTATGCAAACTGTTGGGTTCAATTTCTTCAAAATTGAAAAAAAAATTTATTTGATTTTGAATCTCATAATAACTCTATGTCCAAAGGACAGCTAATTTATCATATTTTTAAAATAACAAGGTCTGACTCCAAGAGAGATGATTAAATGTGCTACTGGTCAAAGCAAAAAGGAATAGAGAACAAAACCCAGCTGCTTGGAATCCAACTCCAAATATTACTACATTAGCTTGCTGTATACCACTTTCTCCCCAGAGTCTAGACTTTTGGAGCTACTTCCAAGGGCTGAGCACAAAATAGTACTACCGGAAAGTATTCTGGGGTGAAGAAAAGTGGTCAAGTTTCTAGGTGGGTAGTCTGCAAAGGTATAAGATCCAGGGGTCTGGAAATAGGAAATGGAACAGAAATGCTGTCAAAAGCTAGAGAAGCCAAGAGACAGAATTCCAAACTTGAGACACTAGAGCAGAAAAGTCAGGAAGGTTATATAAATAGACAGCATCAAACAAGTAGAAATGGAGAAAAATCCTAAGTATCAGTTAGAATGCATTGGCTACATGTGACAGAAATCAACCACAGTGACTCATTTATGTATTTTTAGTATGCAATGAGTCATCTAGAAGCCAAAAGACCAGGGCTAGTACCATGACTACTTCAGTGCCTTAGGCTCTCGGGTTCCTTAGCTTTCTGCTCCTGCATCTTTAGCATGTGACTTTCATTCTCTTATTCAAAATGTGAACATTGTGCCCATTGTCCATGAAAAAAGAAATTAAAGGGCTAAATAAACAGGCAAACAAACTGAGGCTGATCAATTTTAAGAACATTTCTAGATGTCTCCCACCCCCTCTACAACATTGGACTCCATCAAGTGACCTGAATTATATCACATGGCCACTCCTGGTTGAAAAGGAATCATATAACTGACTTTTTATTTGGCTTTAGGAAATTGACATGTAGCTATTATGAACAGAATTAACTCTGTAGCTGTAGCTGTCAGCATCCTAAGAGGGAACAGAGGACACATTCAAATTAAGATATTTGCATACAATGATATGGTTAAGCATAGGGCATCTCTAAGGATTGATGTAGTAACCTGGGTGTGGTAACAGAACCTCCCTTAGGCAGGGAGTGAGGAAGAGAATGTGATACAAGAACCAGGAAAGGCAAAAGCAAATGGAGAGCACCACACTGAAGACAGCAGTGACTTCGGCAATCAGCCAAGGCAGCCACAGAAAGGGAAGGAGACTAGAGATTAATAGGTTGTACTCACTTTCCGCCTTCCCTCTGATAGCTGCCAAAGCTCCCTCCCTATTGACCAAACCAAACAGAAGCTGGAGGGCAAATGAAACATTTGATGATGTCCACATAGGTCAGTATCCAGAGGCAGACAGCAAACCCACAGGAGGCGGATTTGTAATCAAAGAGACAAATCCTTTCTAGAAGTGGAATTTTTGAACAGCACATTCCCACTTCTCATTCTGGTCCTCTGTGCTCCCTCTGCCTAAATATTATTAGTCCTGTCCTTTCCCCTTCTCTCAGCTAGGCCCTTGTCATCTTTCAGCTGAGACACACATCCATAGGGAGGCCTTCTTTGACTGCTTAGCTTTGCGCTGGGCCCGTGCCATATGTTCTCAAGGTACCTTTCCAGGTAAGGGACTCACTCCTCTCTAACAGTCTGCTTAGCAGGCTGCATGCACTTTCCTTATCTTATTTGTTCCGTAATTTTGTAGCGTAAATATAGCACTGGGATCTATTAGATGTTCAATAAGTATTTGCTTAGATTTTTCATTGCAAAATAGAAATTGCCCAGAGTATGGAATATATGTATAGACATTTAAAATATTTCATTTCAGCCTGGAGGAGTATCCCTACTCTAATATTGTGAACTTCTCTGTCAGAGACTGAAACAACAGATCCATGTCTCTTCCCTGGGTAATACTGGGGAGACACAGGCCAATTCTTTCAGGAATTGAATACAGATCCATCCTTTTGCAACAAATTTGAAATCCCTCTACCTCTTGCAATTATTTCTCCATGAACCAGAATAAGAAATGACTTTGGTGTGAACACGCACATGCACATGGGAAGGAAGTAAAGAACAGGGCTTGGTCAATGGTGCCTGTACATTTCTCTGGCTATGAATTAAGATGTGTAAATGATCCAGGGAAGCCTACTTGCAGCTTGAGTTCAATATTAGCCAGAACCCAAAGTTAGCTAAGTTGTCCACTTACCTTGTCCAATGACTAGCATTTCTGACTTGTCAGGAAACATCAGGAGTTTCCAGTTGCAGGTGATACAGGCAGCATAGCTGTTACACTAAAAAGCCCTTTGCTCTTTCTGTGCCCTGATAGACACAGTGGCCATGAGTATTCTTTCTGAATTTCCTCTATTCTCTAACAAAGACATCACCCACTTAATTATGTAGTCTGAATTAGACAAGGAGGCTGAGCATATGTGTATTTGTAATTTTTTTTTCTGGACTTAATCATGACATAGTCAACAACTAATAGATTTTGAAAAAATACAGATGTAATACATTGCATGTTATTACTCTCTTTTATGTTACTACATTAGAACTCTTTATTCTTCATGGTCACCCTGAGAGTATTATAATCACCTTTTCATAGTCCCTTGTCCACTTCATGTATCCTATTTTCTTTACCACTTTTGATATCTTCAGAGTTGATCCCCTTGCTGGGTATGCAATGACCTCAAAACATATTACATTATAATTAACACATTATAGTTTATCTTACTTATATTTGAGCATTTCTGAGATATTTGAGAATATCTGGATAAATCTTAGGATGCAATCTAATATTACTAAAAATTAATTTTGTAACTTATTTGGAAATCATAACTCTCCTTTTTTTCCAAATTGTTGAGGAAGGTGTGGTTTGAATTCCAAGCATTCTGAAAATAAGGTAACTGTGCTCATGAGGTGCATTCCCAATAATGTGAAAATATTATACAGAACAATGTTTTTTTTGGAATACTCTATATGTAGATTTCTATAACACCTTTAAGTTTGCTTAGAATTCACAACTACTTATGTGTAAACTGACAAAAGTTTTAATCATTGGCAGCTTACCATTTTATTATATCATTTGCCCAGCTACCTCCCACTCATCCTTCCAGTCCCCATGCAAGCATGGACTCCAGCCCATATTGAGGAATCTCTTACTTGGTGCTGTATTTATGGTTTAAAGACCCCCCACAATATACCATTTTAATATATTCATCTGTTTTCTACTTAACTATGATGGGTAATTTTTAATTTTATTATAAAATTTCAGTTTTTACTTTATGTATGTAAACATCTTGTCACAACTAATTAATTATAAAGGGTAACATTTACTGAGCAATTTTCCTGTATTAATTCATTTAATATTGCCTATAACTGTAAAAGTATGCATTATTATCATTGCCCTTTTATCAGATGGCATAATATATGCAAAGAGAGAATAAGTAATTTTGTTGAGATCTCATGGAATTAGGTTATTTCATCTATTCTTTCTGCACTCTTAAAATATTTATTTGCAGCAATGTTGTATTAACGTGATCAGCTGTTCCTGGGCAGGGGCAGTAGCTTGCAGTTCTGCCACTATTGTAGTATCTGTAGAACTTAATATAATGCCAGAACATAGTGCTTGCCAGATGTATGCTTGTTGATTAACTTAGTTATTATAAATTATGATATTGCATTTGACACATGGTTTTTAACTTACCATAGAAGAATTTTATTGTCATAAACTTAATGATAAGGTAAGGTGCAATTCTAAGAAGTTATATGCCCTCTGAGACCTGTGCTTTTGCTATGAATAAGGCTAGATGACCACACAGCTCAGCTTACTCAGGAAAAGAATACCACCTCTTAGCACTCTGCTTTTCCACAAAGAATCCACTTTCAAACCAAAATAACCACATCCTGCTGTCTTATAATTGCATGTTGACCTTAGTGTGGGAAATGTCATAGCCCCTGTGTCCATCTGCCTGTCATTCCAGGAAATCTTTTCCCTGGAGTCTTTCCAAATTTTCAGGGTGTTGCAGCTCTTGGTTTTCCTTAAAGTCACAATATTTTTGTGCATCAAGAATTTTAATGAAGAGGGCTGAGATGGCTCATGGATAATGTGCTTGCCTATTATGCACAAGGGTATGGTGTGATCCCTAGCACGGCAAGAAAAAGTGGAGGAAAAGGCATTATGTTCCAGATAGATTTTTAAAAAAACAGTTCTGTAGTATTAGGAAATATAGCTTCATTAATATTTTGGCTCGGTGAAAAACAAATTAGGTAAAGTACCAATTCCAGAATAGATGGTGAAGAAAATAGCGTTGTCATGATGTTAATGCACTCTTAACATTTCCAAGTCCACATTTACTCAACAGGTATACATTTAATTCTTTGTCAAATAATTTATAGAGATGGATGGAGTCTAGTTATTAGAACTGCCCATCTGACTGTTAATTAAATGAAGGTCTTTATAGGTTGTGACTTGTCCAAAGCTATGCTTACATAACTAGATAATATCAGAGTGGATAGTAAAATACAGACTTCATAATTTCTGTTCAAGGATTATTTCCTCAGTGCTCTGATATTCTCAGCTGCCTGTAGACTATGTCACACCTACTACATTTAAAATAGCAAAATTTGGGAAATTTCTGATATAGATAGAATGTCTGAAAAACAACCCACCAGGCAAAGTGAGACATGCCTTTAACATAGACTATTTATATTGCTATATTGTCTGAGGGCTCATTCCTTACAGAGTTGGCATCCTGCTTAGAAACTGTGGAAAAAACAGAAAAACAGAAAATGATCTGAATGTGGGACTAGTATTGGATTAGCACAGTAAAATGTAACAAATGTCCACTGATTTCATTGGGTTTGTAAGTACCTTTTTCTTGCTTCTGTGTTTGCCTAGACCCATCCTTTAGAGGCAGCTTCAGTACATCCTGAGCATATGGAAGCCCCAGAATTTCCACACCCTTGTCTGAAATATGAGTGTCGATGGATGGGCAACATGGAAAAAAAATATGGCTTCTGCTAAGTGAAGTTTGAAGGAGTATTACAGAGACTCAAGTCCCAAGTTTGCTTTGCCTGCTAGTGCACCAACAGCAGACAGACCCAAGCTGTGGCTGCAAGATCAGGACTCCAGCAGGACAATTTCTGTAAAAGACAGGCTATCATACTAGTGTTTCCATGACTTGCAAAAACAAAACAGAACAGAGGTAAAAACATGCTGTATTTCAACAACAACAAAAAAGCTTACTTCAAAAACATAAAAAAAATTTTCTGCACAGCATAAAAGTTATGGGAAAATCTTCCTCAGCAGATCATGCGTATGGAATAAGATTTCATAAGCAACTAAATAAAATGGCTTAGAAAAGAAAAAAATTATGAGAGAAAAATTTTAGTACTCTTTTATTTGATTTTTTATGGAGGTAGGATTCATTTAAATTTTTATTTAACATGGTTTTT
Source organism: Marmota marmota marmota (assembly GCF_001458135.2). Taxonomy (NCBI): domain Eukaryota; kingdom Metazoa; phylum Chordata; class Mammalia; order Rodentia; family Sciuridae; genus Marmota; species Marmota marmota. The sequence continues at coordinate 551,005 of NW_026000225.1, read as the reverse complement.
AATATGAATATCGAAGGACATTTAGAGTTATTTTTCCTTTTACTCTGCATCAATTATGCCATCTTAATATTAAAGTCTTAATTTTTGGAATAAGATAATTTTCACAAAGACAATTTCCATAGTCATGAGGAAATATTTTCCTCCAAGAGCAGTTTTAAATAGGTTAACTTACTGTTGTTATAAATGAAAAACATTTTTATACCTTTGTGCTAACCCACTGGCAGCCAGCTGATTTCTCTCTCATGTTGCCTGTATGTGGTTGAATTCAGGATATGCGCATGTTCCTGAACTTTGGTTAGAATATCAAGGCTGTTGGGCTTCCATTTTGCGCCATGGATATTAATTACTCATGACCAAATGAACTACTTGAGGTTACTTTTCTGTGAGGGGTTCAATTTAACTGGCAGGTAAGGTAAAGCCTTATGGACTTCTACTGAACCTAAAGTGGAGAAAGACAACATAGGTCTGGCTATGTTTATTTTGAGATGCCAATGGAGCCAGTCAGAGGCATTTATTGTATAATTATCAGGAAGAAGAAAGGGATAATTGACCCATTTGTTGAATTATAAGTTGATACCTACAATTTCCATCTCCTGGAGTACATGTCCTAAATAATCATTTTTTCCTGAAGTTTGAAAGGGACTTGCAAATACACTGATCTTTCACCTCCATGAGTATATTTTTAATTAGTTGACTCTGAGTTAATCAAAAGACATTATCCTGAGTGAACCCTTAAAGGAGAAACAGGTCATTGCTAAAAAAAAAAAGTAAGAGTCTCCTGAAAGCCTTGGAGAAATAAGCTGGTAGTTTGTGAAAGTTCCTATGGAAGACATCAACTTGCAAGGACCTGAGGATACCCTCTAGGAGGTGAGAATAGTCTTTAATGGACAGCTGGCAAGAATACAGGTACCTCAATCACATAGTTACAGAGAACCAAACTTCACCAAAGACTAAGTGAACCTGGAAGAAGACCCCAAACTTCAGGGAATATCACAGTTCCAGCCACTGAAGACAGTTTGATGCTGCCAAAGCCAGTTGTTTGGGGTCTTCGGTGGCACAGTAAATTTTGGTCAATGTATGTCAGAGGAAGACCATCAATTCCTGGTTCAAAATGCAAAAGAGAGATCAAGACACCAAAATCCCATGATTCCCTTCAAGGACATGCCCAAAGGACCTATGACCTTCTATTAGGACCCACCTCTTAAAGACTTCACCACCTACCAATAGTGCCATGGGCTGGGTACCAGAAGCTGCCAGTTCATGCACAGACTCCTGACCCAGAGACACTGAGAAATCTGTTTTTTCCTTAATAAATAAACAAATTTGTAATGATTTGTTACACAGCAATAAAACTGTAGTTTTGCAGTCATTAACATGTAAATGATAATTGAAACCATGGGAGGGTATAAGGCTGAATATTGTCTGTATGTGTATACAGAGGTGGGAAGAAGGCTTAAAATAAATTCCAAATAAAGAGTAACATTTAAAGAAGGAAAGAGAGAGAGAAGCTCTGAAGAATTCCAGGCAAGTAAGAGTAAAATCAGACAAATACGGTAAGATAAATCATTTTCTTCCTCTCCTGGTATTTCAACCTTATCTTATAAGACAGAAACTTTCACACTCACTCATTGCTCTCTTTGGAGAGATTGATGAGCAAGGGTGACCCAACCTTCCCTGACTTTCTCTTCCAGGATCATGACTATAGGCAAAGGGTCCTCTTCTTTCTACCCTGCCTTCTGCAAGCAGCAAGTTGCCCACAATGAGGCAGAGGTAGGAGAATAGGGAGGCTTGCAAGTATAATCTTTAACGGGCTGAGTGAGAGGGGGCTGTGATTTCATGTGGTCCAAACTTTTCGGGGAAAGTCCTGAAAGTCTCATTATATCCCTGAGTAAAGCCTCCAGTAGAGTTGTATCTGCAATTAAGCTAACATGTTGATTTTGATTTGATTTCTATTATATTCCTCAATTTGTTCAGAATCATTAGGGAAGAATATCATTAGCATTGCAGAAACAACCAACAACATTAAAAGCTAAGGGTGGACAGAAGGTCAAGAAGGAGGAAGACAGCAGCAGCATCCAAAGGTGCAGAGGTCTACTACTGGAAGCCTGAGTGAATGGCCACGTGTTAGACAGGGGCTGAGCTGAATTCATTATATGCAGTTCCTCATTTAACCATCATGACCATCCGCTGATGAAGGATTTCTGATATTCATTGTACCTAGGAGGAAAATGAGATTTAAACTTAAGCAACTGCAGAAAGTCAAACAGCTGGTAAATGGAGGAGCTAGAATTTATACCCAGAGCATCTGACCTCAAAACCACTTTCAATTTTCATGGAATTTGACAAGAAAAGACTGTGCTTAATGACCTTGAGAGCACTGTTGATTACTTCAGGGTAGTGCTGATATTATGTACTAGATCACAACTGGTTAATTAGACCAGGAGGGGTAGGAAAAGAGAGATAGAAAATACAGTTTAATGTCCAATGCAGTTTGGTAATGAAGATGAGAAGAGGTGGAACAGGGGTAATGTGGCCCCAAGATTTTTTTTAAGTTAAGATGAAACAGATTTTTTAAAAAAAATATTTGCATGATGTTAGGGAACAAACAGGATGGGAGAGGAGTATACACCTAAAATAAAGAGATGTATTAGCTAAATTTTCATCAATCTAACCCAAATGCCTGACATAAACAACTTAAGGAGGTAAAGTTCATTTCAGCTCATGGTTTCAGTCCATGATTACCTGGCTCCACTGCTCTGGGTCTGAGGAGAGGCAGAAATACCATGGTGGAAGAGCATGGTAGAGGAAAGCTGTTCAGTGCACGGGAGCTAGTAAGAAGAGAGAGAAAGAGTGGAAGGGACCAGGGATATTATAAATGCTTTTAGGTCATTCCTCAAATGACCCACTCCTTATAACCATGTCACATCTTCAAATGATTAATCCATCGAATAGGTTAATCCACTGATGAAGTTGGAGACCTTATCGTCTAATTATTTCCCAAATGCTCTACCTTCAGATATTGCCACATGGGGACTGACCCATTGAATTTATGAGCCTTTGGGGGACATTCCAGATCCAAACCATAACAGAGGATAATCCAAGGAATGAAATCCCAAAGCAGGCAGGAGGGAAAGGGCAACTAGCGAAGTTGAGCAAGTTCTTTTCTCTTGGTTTGTATTTTCTTGGTATCATCATTCCAGAATAAATTGACAAGAGGAGGTGGTAAACATCGTATCTTGAGATATGACAATGAATCATGGACCAGTATCTGAGACTAGACTATAAAGGAAATGCCCCAAGAACCAGCTCATTAAGACAGTCCAGCCTGGCAAACAGCTCTCTTCAGAGACAATTTGAGGAAGGAAACCAGTGCTTATCACTGCTTTTACTGTAGTTTTCCTGATACTTTTCAATGCAGATGAGGTTTGTCATTGCTATGCTGTTGCTTTGTTTATAGGTTGCCTAATTTTGTTTTTGTTTTGTTGACTGTATTGTTTTTTATATTCTGCAAGAGAAGCCAGTTTTCTCTCAAGCAATGCCAGTTTTAATAGACATTAAAACAATTAGTCTCATATCATCTACCTGTTAACAGAAGATATCCAATGAGGTCTATGTCAACACAATCCATCCTAACTCTGATTTCCTGATATATCTTGGCTTTAGATATGTAGCACCAAAGTCTCTAAACAATCCCATAAATACTTAAAGTTTTCTCATAGAACCCACCCCCACTTCCCAAATAAACAATTAAATGTAAACAAGCTCTTATACTGAGCCCATTGATATGGTAGCTGATATAGAAATTTTAAAAATTAAATCATAGTTTCTAAACCTAAGGAATTTATATTTTAAATACCACTGGGGGCAAAAACATGCAGTAAATAAGTAGAGAACAAAACAGAAAGTGCTGCATCCCTTAAGGAAGACAGGTATTAGTATCAGTTGATGGCTCTCTTAGCTTCCATTACTGTGAAAAAAATGCCTGAGATAATCAGCTTATAAATATGAAAGATTTATTATGGATCACAAATTTGGAGGTCTCAGTTCATAATGAATTGGTCCTGTTTCTTTGAGCCTATGGCAGCACAGTATATGACAGAGGGAGTACATGGCAAAGGAAGACAATTCACCCTCTGGCTGTTAATAATAATGAGAGAATAAGAGAACAGATTTCCCACAATCCCCTTTGAGGGCACATCCTCCATAATCTAAGACCTTCCACTAGGCCCCACCTCTTAAAAGTTCCACCAGTAATACCACAGGCTGGACACCAAGTATTTTACATGTGACTTATTGGTGGACATTCAAGATTCAAACTGTATCAGTGGCCTTAATGAATAGAAGGAACTGAGATGGTATCTTCAAGGGAAGTAGAACTAGACAAGCCAAGAAAAATAAATAATGCTTCCAAGAGGGAAAATATAATGAAAACTCATAGAGATGATATTAGAGCATTTTGGTTAGGTTGGTAAGAAATCTGTGCAAGGGGGTGTTTGAGTTAGGAAAGTATAGAAAAATAGGGTGAAATCAACTTTCAAATCAACCTATAATAGCCCTACTTTTATAGTTTGGAAAATTAAGGATGAGAATAAGCAATTTCCTGAATTTTTTCCTATGGAGATGCTTCAGAACTAGGTTGAAGATTCAGTTTTTTAATTTACCACAAGGATTATGAACTGAATGTGTCTCCACAAAATTTATGTTGAAGCCCTAACCCAAATGACATGGGATTTGGGGGGAGGCCATTAGGTTTATATAAGTTCATGAGAATGGAGCCCTTGTCTACAAGGAGTAATGCCCTTAAAAGAACAGACATTAAAGGGCTTCCTCCAGTCCCCACCACCAGCCCCACAGGAACAAAAATGTTATTTTCAGCACACCGTGACCCAGTGGCCACTAATATGCCAAGGAAAACAGTCTCAGAATGAAAAATACTTTGCCAGTACCTTTATCTTGGACTTGCACCCCACAGAACTGTGAGAAATACATTTCTGTTATTTTAAGTCACCTAACATGTAGAACTTTGTTATGGAAGCCAAAGTAGAATAAGAAAGTATTTTTTGTTTGTTTGTTTTTGTTTTGATATCAGGGATTAAACTCAGGGGCACTTAACCACTGAGCCACAACCTCAGCCAATTTTTGTATTTTATTTAGAGACAGGGTATCAATGAGTTGCTTAGTGCCTCACTTTTGCCGAGGCTGGCTTTGAACTTGCGATGCTCCTGCTTCAGCCTACTAAGCTGTTGGGATTACAAGCGTGTACTACCATGCCTAGCAAGACAGTAAGCCTTGACTGCAAAGTTAAAGACTGTGACACAAACATTTCTTCTCTTACAGGACCATTTATTGGGATATATAACATAGGAGCTAAGCTTACTGACTGTGTGACCGGCCAACCTGGAACACTGGTTTTAGTCATTATACTCATGTGATTTTGGCCAAGCTTTTTAAAATCTCTCTGAGTCTCTGTTTCTTCATCTGCTTAGTGATGATAATAATAGTATCTACTTACTAATGGTGTGTGTGTGTGAGGTGTGTGTGTGTCTTAAATTTTACATGTACAGTGCTTATCATAGCACATTGAAGATATTAATTATGCAACATGTATTACCTATTGTTTCAGTAGGGATTTTGGTTTGTTTCTTTTGTTTGTTTGTTTTAGTTTCATTAGTTTTTAAATTAAACATTTATTTAGTGAGAGACTGCTATATTTTAAATGCTATTTTAAATATATAACAACAGAGTAGAAAAAGTACTTTTTACTTAAGAGAAATAAGAGAAACAAAAATTCATAATTAAAGGTTAAGAGTGATCAGGGTTATCAGCAAAACACAGATGAAAAGACAAAGTATCATGTACAATGTAAATGAATAGAGATTTCTTCCATTTTCACAATTAAAAATAGATTTGTAAATGGTAAATTGTTTTTAAAATAAACACGGCATAAAGTTAGCAACAAAATAACTACCATCCTTTGGACATTGTGGGAGGCTATATTAAGTGAAATTTCAGTTAATGATGAAAAGATACTTGGTACACCACTTTGGGAACTGCCTCCATCATCATTTACACAACTACGTATTTTTTAAGGATGTGTCAGGTTTAATATTGCCAGAGATTTCAAGAGGTTCTGGGTGATAAAGACTGCACATGCAGAAGTATGAGAACTGTGTGTTAGGCTGAGCTTTGTTGGGAATTTCCAAACAGGTCTGGAGGGTTGGAGCTTAGGGAAGAAGAAACAGTCATCTGTTGTGGCTAAGCATTCCCTCTCCTGACATTCCTAAAAAATTCACTCATTTCTTATTAATATAGTCAACTTACTGTCCAACAGAATAGCAAGAATTATTCCTCCTGTCCAACCATAATATTGTACTCTTTGACTAACCTCCTCCCATCTTCCTTCCTAAGGAATGATAAATGTTATGGGTATGCTAATTATTCTGATTTGATCACTAAAGAAGGAAAATCTCACATTGTACCCCATAATTATGTATAATTATTATGTCTATTATGTCCATCAAAAATGTAATAATTTCAAACTGATAACCATAAATTATCTAGGATAAGTTCCTTAGAGGAAATGTTGAGAAGAACCATTGAGGTATGTTGAGAGTACCTAGAAATTAGGGTGGATAGGTCAGTGAGAGCTCATGCCGCCCAGAGACCTCTACTTGAATTTTATCTTAAAGGTGATGCAGTGTTGACTGAATTTTAAGTTGAATGATGATATAACATGCTGAAGGCAAATAATGCTTAATATTCTTGCTTTTTTATTATTAAAGAAAATACTTTGAACAGTTTAAAATTAAATATGAGTTTAGCAATTTTTTATTTAATACTTTATCAGACTAAGGAGGTTTCCCTCCCTCCCTCCCTTCCTTCCTTCCTTCCTTCCTTCCTTCCTTCCTTCCTTCCTTCCTTTCTTTCTTTCTTTTCCTATTCTAGGTTTGGTAATATATTTTAGGCAGCTTTTTTGCTGCTGTGACTAAGACTGACCAGAAAAATTTCAGAGGGAAAAAAAAGTTTATTGGAGGCTTATGGTTTCAGAAGCCTCAGTTCACAGACAGCTGGCTCCATTCCTCAGGACTCAAAGTGAGGCTGAACATCATGGTGAAAAAGTGTGGTGGAAAATGGCACACATGATAATCAGGAAGGGGGGAGAGAGAGAGAGAGAGAGAGAGAGAGAGAGAGAGAGAGAGAGAGAGAGAGAGAGAGA